>NW_026712261.1:337977-430703 GCF_030504385.1 Musca domestica | reverse complement strand
TCCAACGTTTCAAACTTGGCCGGAGGGCGGTGCGCTCAATGTCCTCGAGCAGTGTGGCATAATTGACTGTATCAAAGGCTTTTGATAAATCAAGTGCCACCATAACTATTCTATCGCACGGCCTGTTCTGGTTGAGACCTCTGCTGACATGAGTGGAAATGGCATGTAAAGCTGTTGCTGTGCTATGCAATTTCCGGAATTCATGTTGATGGTCAACTACTGGGAAACACTCTCTTATGCTGAGGAGGAGTAAAGCCTCGAGCCTCTTTGCTACTGGTGACAAAAGTGATATTGGCCTGTATGAATCACTTTTGCTGGCATCCTTGAATGGCTTCAGTATCGGGAGCAACATGCCCATTTTCCAGCCATCGGGCACTACCAGGGTGGCTAACGACAGATTGAGGAGCTTTGTAAGATACTCAACTCCTGGTTCATCCAGTTGCTTCAACATAACCATAGATAGATTCAGGACCAAGCGCTTTGAATGACTTTGCGCTTTTGATGACATATGCAACCTCTTCCAACGTAAATTGTGGTACCTCCTCGGCTGAAAGAGATCGTACACGGCGTTGGATCCTTCTCTTAGCCCTATCACTCTCGGGGTGCCCTACGAACTACCGGTTGAAGTAACACGCGCACCTCTTCGGATCTGTCACGTCTAAAACTTAGCTGATTTTTTTTGATTGTTCGAACTTTTGTTCCGAAATTGTGGACCATTACTGTCCACTCCGTGTTTGACCAAATCTGATATAAATATTACCACGTACCTCATATACACAATACTTCTCCTTCATACAATATTCAAATGAGAAACTTGAAAAAAATTTGTTTATAATGTAGCTAAAATCATCAAAGTACCGATTATCGGGAGGTACTGTTATATTGGGGCTATACGAAGGCGTGGACCTGCACGAACAATTTTCTGTCATAGGCTGTAGTATCCATTACAAACTTCAAATACCAAATTTAAAACAATTCCGGGGAATAATATCGCTTAAATCACTAAAATACCGAAAATTGGGAGGTACCATTATATGGGGGCTATACCAAAACGTGGACCTACATGGCCCATTTCAATACCAAAATTCCTGCTGACATAATATACATTTGAATAAAATTTTATCAATCTACTTCATTTCGTACGGATAGACGGACAGACTGATAGACGGACGGATATTGCTAAATCGACATAGAATTTTATTCTGATCATATTCTTGATATGTAATTTTTGTGTTGTCTAAAAAGTATAGAATATGTATGTATTGGCCTATTGTGGGCTCCAGACTATTTTTTTAATGTTGAAATGTGCCTGAGGTGCAGGATATAGTGGATCGATGTCTTCCACTTCATAAAATTATTGAGTCCTGCAAAATGTAAATGAAATGAATCGAACATTTATTTTCAATTTTATGCGAATAATTGTAAATCAAAATTTTAACTTTTTGTGGGGAAGGAGGAATCCGAGGAAGTGAGTAGAAAAATTCATTCACATCAGATCTCTTGTTGAGGGAAATATTAAGATATACCAGGTTTGAATGGAATCGCTGACTTGTTTCGTAAGTTTTGAAAGATTTAAGTATTTAAATTGTGATCCTTTGTGAAGGAGGTACCACAAGGGGTGAGCCGATATCTATCATTTTCACAACATATATTGGTTTAGTAGGAATATGGGGATTTGTGGAATTTTAAGACAATCGGATGCTTGTTTCATGTTTTATGAGAGATATAATTATTCAAAATTTTGACTCGTTGTGGGGAAGGTACCAGAAATTGTGATCCGATACATTCCATCTTCATACCTGATCTTGTTTGAGTAGAAATATTGAGATATGTGAAAAGTTTGAGAAGAATCGGACGCTTATTTCGCATTTTAGGGCGTTTTGTTATTACCCCTGTGGAAGGGGTACCAAAAGGAGTAGACCGATGTACTATCTCATCTTCACACCAGATCATGTGCTAATAGAAATATTGAGATGTATGGAATTATAAGAGATTCGGATTTTTATTTCACATTTTATGAGAGATATAATTATTCAAAATTTTGATCCGTTGAGGGGGAGGTAACAGAAGGTGTGGTCCGATCTCTACCAGTTTTATAAAAGATCTTGTGTTGGTTGAAATATTGAGATGTACCAAAGTACCTGAATGGAATCGGATGTTAATTTCACGTTTTATGAGCTTCATGGATATTCATACTTTGTGGGGGAGGTACAAGAAGCAGTGGACCGATATGTGGGAAGTATGAAGATAACAGGATGCTTATTTCGGATTTTATAATCGTTTTGGTTATTTTAAACTTTGACCTTTTGTGGGGGAGATGCCACCAGCAATGGTCCGAGCTCTACCATCTCTATAACAGATCTTGTGTTGATAGAAATATTAAGATGTGTCAAGTCTGAAAGGAATCAAATGTTAATTACGCGTTTTATGAGCTTCAAAATTTTGACCATTTGAGTGGGAGGTACCATAGGAAGTGGACCGATATTTCCCTTCTTCATAGCAGACCTTTGGTAAATAAAAATATTGTGATGTGTGTAATTTAAAGATAATCGGATTCTTACATCACATTTTATAAGAGTTATAATTTGACCCTTTTTGGGGGATGTACCTGATGGAGTGGACAGATGTTGTCCATTTTCGCACCTTACGTAGCACAGATGCAAATATTAGGATAAGCAACGTTGCAGCAACATCGCATTATTCTCTTTCTTTCTGTGCAGAAAAATATTTCTTAAAAAATATTGAACTCTTGCGGAGGAGGTACCAGAAGGAATGGAACGATATTTCGTATCTTCGAACTCAATCTCAGGTTGATAATATTATTACAAGATTGGATCAAATCGGATACTCCCTTCGACATTTATCGTGCACATCAGCCAAACAGACAGACGGACATCCTTAGATCGACTCCAAATGTCCTGAAACGGATTTGGTGGTGGTCGATGAGGCACGTTTTGGTCGTATCAAATGATCTATATCCTCTGTAGCCATATGGCTGAGGGTATAATAAGCTATATGGGTCCACGTTTTGGTATGGACCAAATATAAACTTACCATCCGATTTATGGGTTTCTACAGGTTTTAGGCATAGTGCTTAACCAAATGTTTAGAATATTTTTAATTTATGTGTGTTATATATAAATTGTCGTATAGATCCCATATAATATTACCTCCCGGAATTCGGTATTTTGATCTCAGCCATATGGCTAGCGAGTATATATATCATTTGATACGGTCAAAACATGCCTAGTCGAAAAAACGGTTTTAGGCCATAGGTCTCTTTGGACGAAATCCGTTTCAGGACATTTGGAGTCAATCTTGAGATGTTCGTCCGTCCGTCTCTCTGTCTGTATGGTTGGTTGTACTGTCAAACTTAGATTGAGTTCGGAGATGGGCAATATCGGTCCACTCATTCTGGCACCTCCACACAAAAATTTCGAAATTTTCAAAGAAAATATTTTTGTGCACAGAAAGAGAAGGAATCGTCTGATTTTGCTCCAATCATCATCAGTGGTGGGCCATGTGAGAAAATGGACACTATAGGTCCTCCCCCACAAAGGGATAACATTTTGAATATCCGTAAAGCTCATAAAACGCGAAAGTAACATCCAATTTCATTCAGACTTGACACATCTCAACTTTTCTATCAACACAAGATCTGTTATAATGACGGTAGAAATCGCACTATTCCTTATGGTATCTCCCCACAAAAGGGTTAAAGTATTGAATAGCCAAAACGTTTATAAAATCCGAAATAAGTATACGGCTCACCTCATATTTTACACATTACATTATTTCTACTAATACCAGATCTGCTGTAAAAATGTGATATATCGGTCCACCCCTTTTGATACCATTCCCACAAAAGGGTCAAAAATTTGAGGGTATACATCTGTCGGTAAAACAAACTGATACTCTTTATTATACCCTCCACCATAGTATGGAGGGTATATTAAGTTCGTCATTCTGTTTGTAACACCTCGAAATATACATTTTAGACAAAGTATATATATTCTTGATCAGTATAAAATTCTATATCGATTTATCAATGTCCGTCCGTCTGTGGAAATCACTCTAACTTCCGAACGAAATGAAGTAGATTGATAAAATTTTACTCAAATGTGTTTTATGTCTGCAGGAAATGGGCCATGTGGGTCCACGTCTTCGTATAGCCCCCATATAACGGTACCTCCCGACATGCGGTATTTTGATGATTTTAGCGACATTATTTACCGGAATTGTTTCAAAATTAATATTTGAAGTTCGTTATAGATACTACGGCTTAAAACAATACCCCATGTAACGGTACCGCCGATATTCGGTATTTTGATGATTTTAGCGACTTTATTTACCGGAATTGTTTCAAAATTAATATTTGATGTTCGTTATAGATACTACGGCTTAAAACAATACCCCATGTAACGGTACCCCCCGATATTCGGTATTTTGATGATTTTAGCGACATTATTTACCGGAATTGTTTCAAATTTCGCATTTGAATGGATATTACAGCCTATGACAGAAAATTGTCTGTGCAGATCCACGTTTTATAACCACCATGGTACCTCCCTATATTCGATATTTTGATGATTTTCGCATTTGAATATTGTAATAGCTTGTGACAAAAGTTGCCAATGCAGGCCCACGTCATCGTATAAACTCTAATATACGGCCTCATTCGGTATTTTCAAAATTTTAACAGATTTTTTAACGGATTTTATTTTTTTTTTTTTGAAAATTTTTAAATTTGTACCAAAAGGTGGAGGGTATTTAAAGTTCGGCCCGGCTGAACTTACAGCTTTTTTTTTTTTTTTTTTTTTTTAATTGGGTAGTGAGATTTTTTCTTAAAGCTGACTGTTACAAAAGGAAGTTTTTGTTTATTCTTGGCCATTTTGACCTCCAGATTGGTCTGCATTATTTATTCGGACATCGGACGGACATTGATGTTATAAATGGTTGATCAAGGGCTATTATTACGTCATATTCAAACGAACTAATTATATCCTCGCAACATGGTCAGGTGCCATACAAACAACACTTGACACAAACTTGAAACTTAATACACATCATATACATATGTATGTACTTACCTTCAACATGTTCTGCAGATAATACTCAGCTAATAAAACTTCATTCAGACGTCACAATTGCCCCAATTTTAATTGTTGTGCCATGAATTGGTAACATTGCCCGACATTAACGCCAATCATTCATTTAACCTTAATTTTCGCAAGAAGGACCTACGTCAAAAAGGACCTGCACTTTTGTTGTCATAATGCAAACCGCGACATATTTTTCTATTTTTCGACCGGCAGCAAATGTACCTCTGCAATGTCCTTTTGTGCAATGGAACAGAAAAACAACGGTACCACCCCATAAGTAAGCAAAAGTCCGTGCACTCCCTCAATGTCATTGCGGTGCTGTGTGGTCGTTCCGTCGGTCGTAGCTATTTTTAACTCATCGCCAAACACATGAAAATCTATTTTTAAACAATTTCAAGGAGTGTCAGGAAAAAAGCGAGTAAACTTCGTTTGCCAACAACAAACAAACACGGTCGAACTTGGCACGGCACGGTTGGGTAAAGGAACGCCAAGTAATGTAACTCTGAACTCTGCTGAATCGTTTGGAAACTAGGTTAAAAAGTTCATGCCATGATGACATGACAAATGCAGATTACTTTGTCGTCAGGTTCTGTCCTCCACCACTAGGTTGGAACTTCTACAAATGCTCTGCCATCAGCTATGCCGGCGAGCAGATTGCACAAACATTGCAGTGCTCCACATTTTATATTGTACGAAGAATTCCATAAGCAATTCTGGGAAGAGCCGCCACCAGTTATACACCTCGTGTGCCTTTACACAACTAACAGCCAAGCGGCAAATCAATGTTGAGGTAGTCACACTTGTTTCGCTCGACTCTAGCCTAGTTAGCATGCATTTTCATGTCATGCCTCTGTTTTAGTTTTTTTGTCTTTCCTTCTTCGAAGAAAAGAAAAAAATCCAACTTCTGCCTCGTGGATACCATATGAATGCGTGCTTGTTGATCTTTAAGGTGCCACTGATGTCTTTGATAGCTATGGGAGGCAGGCAGTCAGGCAGATGGTAGGTTAGGAGCTAAAGGAAATTGCTGGTTGTTTGGCCCAACGAAGTTGTAACGTGATTTAGCCTCCACTTTTTGTTGATTTGCAATTTTTTCTCGCACTCCTTGTTCCGACAAGCAGAAGGCTCTTCATGACGTCTAATTTACGTTCTTAATGTCCTTTTGAGCGTCTCGATTTATTTCCAGTGCCTCCACGGTCTGACTCTTTAATTTAGTTCGCATCAACTCGGGTCAATGGTGTTTTGTAGTTTAAGGTCACTGAACTTTTTTCCCGATGTTGAGACATGCAAAACTGGTATTAAATGCAATGCCAACAAGAAACAGTGTCTCAAGACGGTGTGGATGTTGTAGAGAGAATATCTTTGTTCATAAATGGATTACAATGGAGAATATCGGGACGATTAAGACGATTTAACCCTGTCCATCCGTCAGTCTGCCCGTCTGTTGTAATCACGCTACAGTCAAAACAAATAAAGATAGCAAGCTACCGATCTGTATTTTGTCTGCAGTCAGGTCAAGTTCGAAGATAGACTATATCGGTCCGCGATATCATATATCTCCCATATAACTGTACCTCAGGATATTCGGCATTTTGATTATTTTAGCCACATTTTTTAATGGAATTCACTTCCTCTGAAAGGGAAAAATCTGTATAGGTCCACGTATATATCGTATAGCCCCCATTCAAAAGTAACCACCGACATTCGGTATTTCTATGATTTTAGCCACATTTTTCATTGGAATTGTTTGAAAATCCACACAAGGAGTTCCCTCTGAGTACAGGATTTTCGCGACATTATTCGCCGGAATTGCGTCAAATTTCATATTTGAAGTTCGTAATTGGTACTACAAGCTAAGACGGAAAGTTGTCTATGAAGGACTACGTCTTAGTATAGCCCCCATACAAGTTTACCCCCCTTTATTCGGTATTTTGGTGATATTAGCGACATTCTTCACTGGAATTGAATCAAATTTCGTATTTGAAGTTCGGAATCGATACCACAACCTATCATAAAAAATTATTTATCCAGCACCACGTCATCGTATAGCCCCCATATAAAGGTTTTGATTTGAGCTGTATTTTTCGACAGATTTTTTTTAATTTTTCCGAATGGCGGAGGGTATAAAAATTTCGGACCGGCCGAGCATAGGTGCTTTTTTGCTTGTTTAAATTTGGCTATACACAATCCTCCCCAATATTTATACCCTCAGCCACATGGCTACAAATGGTATACATCATTTAATACGGCCAAAGCGTACCTCATCGAAGTAATGGTTTGAGGCCCTAGGTCTCTTTGAACCAAATTGACAATATCGACACACTCTATCAAGTACCTCCTCCACCAAATTTGGAGTAATATGAATAGTAGAATAAAAGTCTTCACTTTTCACACATCTCAATATTTCTACCAACACCAGATATGGTATTAAGAAGTGATGGAACGGAGCACGCCTTCTGATATCTCCCACACAACGGATTAAAATTTTGAATAACCACGAAGCTCATTAAACGCGACATCCGACTTCTTTTAATCTCGGAACTTCTTAATATTTCTATTAACACAAGATCTTGTGTGAATATGAAATATATCGGACCAATCGTTCAGGTATCTCCACCACAACAGGTCAAAATTTGGAATAATTATAACTTTCACAAAATGAGAAACAAGCTTCCGACTTTCTTTAAATTTCACACGTCTCAACATTTTTATTAACACAAGATCTGGTGTGAAGAAGCGGTGTATTGGCCTAATCTATCTGGTACCTCCCCCAAAAAAGGTTCAACATTTTGAATAACCAAAAGATTAGATACCAAATAAGCTTTCGATTCTCTTCAAATTTCATACATCGCAATATTCCTATTAATTGAAAATTCAGTGTAAAGAGAATAGATATTGCCCTACCCTTCGGGTATTTCTCACATAATGGGTCACAATTTTCAATATTTATATCTCGCATAACCTGCGAAAAAATTCAGGGATTCTTTTCAAACTTTGTATATGTACATATTTATCGACCCACTCGTTCTGGTGACTTCCACACAAAAGGTTAAAATTTTGATAAACAATTATTCGCATATCAGAGTTATGTCAGAATCTCCTTCATATTGAGTGACAAGTTTGAAGAGAGTCAATGTTTATTTGGCTTACTTTGAGCGTTTGGTTTTTTCAAAATCTTGGACCCTATGGGGGAGGTACCAGGAGAAATTATTCGATCTCTACCAGCTTTATAAAAGATCTTGTGCTGATGGATATTCTGAGATGTGTCAAGTCTGAATGTAATCGGATATTAATTTAATGGAAATTCAAAATTTCGACCTTTTGTTGGGGAGGTACCAGAAGGAATGGACCAATATATTCCATCCTAACACAAGACTGTGGGTTAATAAAATTATTGGGATGTGTGAAATTTGGAGACAATCGGACTCTTACATCACACTTTATATGTTGTAATTATTCAAAATGTTGAACTTTTGTGGGAGAGGTACTTGATAGAGTAGACCGATATTGTCCATTTTCGAACCTGACCTAGCACTGACGCAAATATTCGGATTTGCAAAGTTGGAACAAATTATTGTTTCTCTTTCTGTGCAGAAAATATATTATGTGAAAATTTCGACATTTTGTGGGGGAGGTACCAGAAGGAGTGGACCGACATTGCCCATCTCCGAACTCGATCTAAGTTTGACAAAAATATCACGATGTACCAAGTTTGAATCAAATCGGATACTCCCTTCGAGATTTATAATGCGCACCCCTCTGATGGACGGACGGACGGACTGACATCGCTAGATCGACTCCAAATGTGCTGAAACGGATTTGGTCCAAAGAGACCTAGGATCTAAAACCGTTATTTCGACTAGACACGTTTCGACCGTATCAAATGATATATACCTTCACTAGTCATATGGCTGAGGGTACAACAATGCAATACAATTTCAAAATTCCAGCTCCAATCGTTTATTCAAAAATAAAAAAAATGTCGAAAAAGAATCAAATTTTGGAATAAGTTTAGATTTGTTCGAATTGGTCAACTTTGGCACGAATTTTGGCCTTCAAACGGCCAATGAAACAGTCACACGCTGCCCGAATGTTGCTCTACGGTATTTTGTCCCATTCCCACCTCAAGGATCGACACTTTGGTATTTTTTAGTGTCAACCTTGCTTTCCAAAATACTCCAGACACAATAGTCCAACGGATTGGTATCTGGAGATTTTGGTGGCCATTGTGCGCTGAAAATGAAGCAAGGAACCTCATTTTGTAACCATTCTTGAATGGCGCGTGCTGAGTGCGATGGTGCTGAGTCCTCTTGGAATATCCAAGGTCTGCGGACAAAATCTCTGCGTGCCCAAGGCTTTAATACACCCTCCAGAATATTTTCGCGATGATATTCGGCATTTATGCCACGGTCGATTAATATGAGCGAAGAGCGACCATCGACTGCTATGGCGACCCACACCATCACCATGGCCGGCGCTTGAGTTCTGGTGGCCAACCGAAGGTGCACATTTTCAGCTGACCTCTTTGGCAAGTAAACACGATCATTTTGCTTGTTTACAAACTGCTGGACAACGAATGTTTTCGCATCGGAAGAGACCAAATTCGGCAGTTCACCACTTTCGGCCAAGCAATGCAACTCTTTTTCTCTTTTGAGTCTATTTTCTTTCTGTTGCGGTGTAAGTTCTTGCACTTTTCGGAATTTCAATGGCTTTACCCCGAACTCATTTTTCAATATTTGCCGAATGAAATATTATGATATGTCCAGCTCACGCGCCATTTTTCGGCCACTTTCGATCAAGTCGCTTCTTTACTTTTCGAACCATTTCTGTTGATGTTGCTGTTTTCTTCCGTCAACGTCCTTTACTTCGGGCTACGCTACCAGTCACCCTTAAATTCTATCACGAATAACTTTTTTCTAGAAAATTCTCACCAAAATGCTTTTGTACGTTTGTAAGCAATACAATGAGCTGTCACTGGAATAATTTTAAAAGCTGTCGGACGACTGGGTTAGCAATGAGAGCAGTCTGAAATTTGTTGAAGTTTTTTCATCTCACCCTTTATATCAACGCAACTTCTAAAACTCAATTCTAATTCTAAATGTCTAGAATGTCTAGATTTTTTACCCTACCCCTGAATCGTTACAATATTTTGTGAGGATCGAGCCATAGTTTGACTACAAATTAACATGTTGTAATGAATTTTCCAACATAACGTCTCAAAATGACACCCCACTCACGTGGTACATTAGGTGATAATCGCCCACATAGCACAAAATGAGAAAAACCTCCCTAAACCCTATAACATCTCAACGATATGTCGGTTTGAAAGTTTTTAAATGCCTATATTCAAGTACTTATTTTCACTTTGTTGTCAAAATAATCCATTGGAAAATCTTATATATCCGCCATTTATACGAGCATGCCATTTAGCATTTCGTTAATGTTAAATGTCACGTCGCGCACAGCAGATAAAGACATCACAGAGCGCGCAGTACGTGTACGTGGTCATGTAAACGATTATTACAACGCTTAAACAATTATTGGCTGGCTCCCTAACTTCTTGACTTCGCCGGTTCCAAGGAACACAAACATACAGACTCTGGCGGAATAGAGCACTGAAAGGGAAAACAAAGACAAAAAGCGATTCTATAAAAATAGATATTCCAAACAAACAAAGCACATGTATATACATACGCTCACACATGCATTTGAGAACAACGCACTCACGTCCAGTGCACATGACGTCGATGCATTCCTTATCCGACAAGAAACAGCATCGGAAGGCAAGTGTGGCAACAGCATCACACAAGACGTACATACGCACGGTTTAAGGAAGTCTAGAATGGTTGCAACGCACATGAAGCTGTGCAGTTGCAGTTGCAACAACCGCCATAAATATTGTGCAGACAAACATCTACAGATCGACTGCAGCAGATGAGTGTTGTGTGTTGGACACGTGATGTGGCGCATTGCGTTTGTAATTCCAAACGACCAACAAAGTAACAACAGTTCGTGCGAGGAAAACAAAATGTTTTGACCAACCAACCAATTTGGCCAATTTGGTCTAAACAACCTCCTACCAACGCAATGCAATGAAATGGAATGTTTGTTTTGTTTTTTTTTTTATTTTTTGGTTTCATGGAGTGAATATATATTTCCAGGGAGGTAGTATGATCCCAAAAATATAAAAAAAGAATCATTTTCGATTCAAAACTACGATAAAATATAATAAAATCTGGTGGTCAAAGCAGGAATTATTTCGACAAACAGAGGAATAGTCGGAAATGCCCTGAATGAGATTTCGTCCAAAGAGACAGGGGTCGTGGCACGTCTTCCCTGTTTCAAATGACATAATTTCTGTATCTTTATAGAAATACTAGCAAGTGACCGTCACGTCAGCAAAAAGTCCACCTTAAAATTTAAATTCGTCCCAAGAGTTCGAGTTAGGCTATTTTAGTACTCAAAATTCATTTTTTATACCCTTTACCATAAATAGTATGGAGGGTATACTAAGTTCGTCATTCCGTGTGTAACTCATCGAAATAATAGTTTTAGAACCAACAAAGTGTATATATTCTTGATCAGCGCAAAATTCTAAGACGATTTAGCCCTGTCCGTCCGCCAGTCTGTCCATCTGTCCGTCTGATTAACCACGCTACAGTCAAAACGAATTAAGATAGGAAGCTACAATTTTGCACAGGTCTGTCTTTTGTCCGCAGGCAGGTCAAGTTCAAAGATCGGTCCATGATATCGTATAGCCCCCATATAATGGTACTTCCCGATATTCGGTATTTTGATGATTTTAGCCACACTTTTCAACGGAATTGTCTGAAATTCTGCACAAGTAGTTCTTTGTGAGTACTTTACCCTCTGAAATAGATTTGTCTATAAAGGTTCACAATATCGTATATCCCTCATATATCGGGACCTTCCGATATTTGGTATTTTTAAGTTGATATTTTTGAGTTGATATAAGGTTATATGGTACAAGTAGAGTTTGGAGAAACGGTGGAGCTGGAATTTTAAAACTTTAATATTGGGTTCACTTTTAGTGTGTAGATTTAAGAAATTACAGTAATGTTGGAATTATGTAAAAAAGTACGAAAACGGCTAAACGGTACTAAATTTGGTATGAAATCTGAAATTTTATACAATGGTCACTTATTGTGAGATAAGGTTAAGAGGTTAGTGAGGGACTTTGAGATGTTGTAGGATAGACATACAAAACCTTTTTTGGAAATTAGGATAAAAAGTGTACCAAAAGTACTAATATTACTTCAATTGGGTACCATTTGATTTTATAGATGTGTATCTAGCACACATCTATAAAAAAAGTAAAAACTGTACTAAATGATACTAAATTAGGGACAATTTGGTTTTGGGTGAACGGATGGCGTTAGAATACTGATGAGAAGTATTATTTAAATAAGTGTACGAAAAGTATTAAGAGTTACTAAATTTGGCATTAGGTGAGCGGAAAGAGCTTGAAATTAAGGTACTGTTAGTATGTAGGAGATGGTTTTTGAAAATGCCCACTAAAATAGTACAAATGATAATAAACATGGTATTCGGAGAAGGAACAGAGTTGGAAATATGAAATTCGGAATGATGTTCTTTGATGCTGTGATATAGACGACCAATTTTTTTTTTTTGGAAATTCGAAAAATATGTGTACCAAAAATACTAAAATGCACTAAATTTAGTATCATTTGGAATTACATATGTATGTACATATGTAAAGGAATAGAGGTAAAACCTTGACATTTTGTATGAGAATCAAGGGTAGGAAGTAGTGTAAAACGAGTTGGTGGGCATTTTGGTGTTAAGATCACTGCAAAAATTTAAATTATACCCTCAGCCATATGGCTACTGATATGGTCAAAATGTGCATCATCGAAATAATGGTTGCAAACCCAAATCCAAATCTGATTTGGATCATTTGGAGTCGATTTAGCGGTGTCCGTCTGGCTGGTGTGCACGATAACTCTCGAAGGGAGTATCCGATTAGATCCCATCTTAATACATCGAAATACTATAGTCAAACTCAAACTTGTCAAACTAGATCGACAATATAGGATTATTCCTTCTGGTATCTTCCCCACAACATGTCAGAACTTTCGTAGAAAACAATTTTCCAAATCCTAATATTTTTATCAGTGCTAAGTCAGATGTAAAAGCCACAATGTCGGCCCACTCCAAAGTACATCGGTCACAAAATGTCATGTGAAAAAAAGAGGACTATCTTCAAAATTCTCACATATCAATACTTTTATTAACTTAAGAATTAGTGTGGAGATCGGATATATCAGTCCACTTCTTCTGTTTTTTTTTTTTTTTTTCTTTTAAAACCCAAACTCTCATAAAAAGAGAAATAAGCATCCGATTCATTCTAAGTTTCACACACTCCAATATTTTCACTAACACAAAATCTGGCATGAAGATAAAATATGTCGGTTCACTCCTTCTGGTACCTTCTCCACAAAGGATTAACATTTTGAACATACAGAAAGCACATAAAACGCGAAATTAACATCCAATTAAATTTAGACATGGTACATCTAAATATTTCCATCAACACAAGATCTGTGATAAAGGCGAAAGATATAACCATTCGTTCTAGTACCTCCCCCAAAAAGAGTCGAAATTTTGAATAACCAAAACGATTATAAAATCCGAAATAAGCGTACGGTTCTCTTCATATTCGACACGTTCCTTTATTTCTACTAACACAAGATCGTCTGAGAATACGAAGATATATCGGTCCACTCCTTCTGGTACCTCCCCTACAAAGGGTCAAATTTTTGATCATCCATGAATTTCATAAAACGCGAAACGAAATTAACATCCGATTTCATTCAGACTTGATACATCTTAATATCAATATCCATCAACACAAGATGGTACAGATCGGGCCATTTCTTCTTATACCTCCTCCATAAAGGGTTCAAGATTTCGAAAAACACACGTTCAAAGAAAGCGAAATAAACATCAAACTCTCTTCAAATGTCACACATACAAATATTTTTACTAACACAAGATCGGTTGTTAAGGTGATATATATCTGCGAATCCTTTCTGGTCCTCACCCACAAATGGTCAACATTTTCAATACTTTTATCTGTCGTAACTTGCGAAACAAGTCAGCGATGCTACGCAACTCCTATATTTAAATGTTTTTCTCAACTATAAACCTGAGATGAATATGGAATTTATGATTTATAAATGTTTGATATTTTTGCTTATCTGTATTATACGAAGTATGAAAATGGATTAATTCGGTCGACTATATCTGGTACCTCACGTACATTTTAACATTTTCCAAAAATTATCACATATCTCATAAAAAGTAAAGGAAATCTGAAAAATACCGCATATATGAAAACTTTAATATGGGGGCTATGCGAAGACGTGGACCTGCATATGTAATTTTTGTGATAGGCTGTATTTCTCATTACAAACTTCAAATACGAAATTTGAAACAATTCTGGTGGATAATGTCGCTAAAATCAACAAAATACCGAATATTGTGTGGTACCGAATGTTGGTAGGCAATACGAAAGCGTGAAGAAACATGGCATTAACCTTCCTACTGGCAAAATACAACAGACAGGCAACGCTAAATCGAATAAGAACTATACGTTGATCCAGATATATATGATATATACTTTGTAGGATATATCAGGAGCATTTAGAGGAGTTACCATAGAATGGTGGAGTGTATAAAAATATTTGGATCGATTCGACAAACAGACGGATGTCCTTAAACGGATTTCGCCCAAAGAGACATGGGGTGTAATACCAACGAGGTACGTTTCTCATCGAATAAAATAATATTATTTTTACATCTCTAATAAAAAAAATAAAAATCCTAAAATTTTATCGAATCCGAAAATTGGCTATTCAACTCAAATGTCCTGCCAACCACTCAACAGACTTTCATTTAATCTAAATTGAGGCGAATTCTCATTTCTTAGCAACGCCCCTGACATCTTACGTACATTTATCGTTTATGTCAAACGATTAAAAAAAATTATGGTAGCAACAAAAAATCAAACATCTCTCAAACATTCCCCCACCCCAAGTGTGGGATATTCAAAGAAAAACAAAGCCAATTCGAGTAAAAACTATTTTTAGCCACGCTAGTCCACAAAAAGCCAATGCAAAACTTTAATTTTTCTTCTTCTTCTTCTGCTTCTTTTTGTTCTTTCATCTTCGGGTCGGATAGAACAATCATTTCTGTGAGGCATGCTTTTTGTTGGCATTTTTTCGTTTGCGTTTTTCGTCTTTTTGTTGCTCCACAAAACCAGTCCAGGAAAATTTATTCTCCAACCGACAAGAAAATTACACAGACACCCATATTCATGTTCAGAATGCAATGCACTTTTCTAGTTGTAGTTGGTACTGTATTTTGTGTTGTTGTTGGTGTTTATAACAAACAACATACATTAAATCTAAAGATAGATACAAGTGTAACAACAACATCAACAACAACTGGAATAAAAAAGGGAACAATTCTTATAAATATACCCTGGAGTCCAATAATTCATTTAGATGGTGTGTCGGACGATTGAACGCAGAAGTGGATGGTGGATGGCTTTGTTGTTTTAAAAGTAAATAAATAAAGCAATTATAAACGAGGTTGGTATGTTGTGGGCGAACGGGGGAGGTATCTTGTGAAAGGTTATGGTGTCAAAAGTCTGAGAGCTTTCAAAATTATAGAAAACATAAATGAAAGATGTATCCCACGGTTTTGGCGACAGATGTATACCCTCAGCCAATGTTCAATTTTAGTACCCTCCACCACAGTATGGAGGGTATATTAAGTTAATCATTCCGTTTGTAACACCTCGAAATATACATTTTAGACCCCAAAAAGTATATATATATTCATGATCAGCATAAAATTCTATGTCGATTTAGCGAACGTCGGTCCGTCTATCCGTCTGTGGAAATCACTCTAGCTTCCGAACGAATTGTAGTAGGCCTTTTGGTATTGAAAATGGGTCATGTAGGTCCACGTTTTGGTATACACTCCATATAACAGTACCTCTTGATATTTGGTATTTTGATGATTTTAGCGAATTTATTCACCGGAGCTGTTTCAAATTTGGTATTTTAAGTTCGTTCTGTGCATGTCCACGTCTTCGTGTAGCCCCCATATAAAGGTACCTCCCGATATTCGGCATTTTGATGAATTGAGCGAATTTATTCACCGGAATTGTTTCAAATTTGGCATTTAAAATTCGTAAAGGATATTACAGCCTAAGACAGAAAATTGTCTATGCAGGTGCACGTCTTCGTATAGCTCCCGTATAACGGTACAGAATAGATTCAAATGTAATATTTGAAGTTCGTAATGGATACTACAGCGAAAGACTGAAAATTGTCTGTGCAGGTCCACGTTTTCGTGTAGCCCCCATATAACGGTACCTCCCGATATTCGGTATTTTGATGATTTTAGCGAGATTATCTATTTTATTTCAAATTTTGTATTTGAAGTTCGTCTGTGTAGGTCCACGTCTTCGTATAGGCCCCATATAATGGTACCCCTCGATATTCGGAATTTTGATGATTTTAACTATATATATATATATATATATATATATATGTATATATATATATATATATGTATATATATATATATATATATATATATATATATATATATATATATATATACATATATATTTATATACTTATATATATCTATAAGAGCTAAACAGTTGCTTCGCTTGACCGAAAGTGGTGGACTGCCGAATTTGGTTTTTTCCGATGAGAATACATTCATTGTCCAGCAACGAAAATTGATCGTGTTTACTTGCCAAAGAGGTCAGCTGAAAATGTGCACCATTGGTTCACCACCAGAACTCAAGCGCCGGTCATGGTGATGGTGTGGGCCACCATAACAGCCGATGGTCGCTCTCTGCTCGTATTAATGGACCGTGGCATCAGAATAAATGCCGAATATTATCGCGAAAATATTCTGGAGGGTGTATTAAAGCCATGGGCAAGAATGGTAAAAGATGAGGTTCCTCGCTTCATTTCCAGCGCACAATGGACACCAAAATCTCCGAATACCAATCCGTTGGACTATTGTGTCTGGAGTATTGTGGAAAGCAAGGTTGACACAAATACCAAGGTGTCGATCACCTCAATCAAGCGCTTGAGTTTTTTACCTCACCTTGTACCTTTTTATACCCTACAACACTTTGTGTTGATTGGGCCAAAAATTATATAACACCTCGAAATATTGATTTCCCACATAGGAAAGTATATATGGATCTTCCTATCTCGCCGAGCTGAGTCGATCTAGCTATGTATGTCCGTCCGTCCGTCTGTCCATGTTAATTTATAATCACTCTACAGGTCGCAATTATGATCCGATCTTCACGAAATTTAAAATGTAGGTGGGGTTAAGGTCAGAATAGAACCCTATTTCGTTTGGAGATGATCGCACAATATTAAAGGGTTGAAATGGACCAAAAACTGAAAAATTTCCAGATTTTGCAGTTGCTCTGCAGGTCACAATTATAGACCAATCGACGCGAAAAATATCACGGGGCTAGAGCCTAAGGCTGGACAGAAGCCTTCCAATTTTGGTCATCGGGTAATATTTAGTGGTGAAATAGACTATAACATTTGTGTTATATAAAAGTCAAATTTTCCATTAAACCGCGAATATTTTTAATGCCGGCGAAATCACAAATGGACGAACAGGTCAATTCTGACCGTTACCTAGATGCCGATAATAAAAATATCGGATATATATATATAGCGAAATATATACAATGTGTATATACAAAGGAAGGAGATGTTAGCTAGAATGCTTATATATTTATATATATATATATATATATATATATATATATATATATATAAGTAAGCCTATATTTTTCAAAGATGTCCGCAATATATATAGGGGTTGAAATGGACCAGCAACTCAAAATGTTCCTGATTTTACAACCGTTATAAAGGTCACATATAGAAACCAAAGGACACGAAATCTTAAGACAGCGGTTAGAATGGACCACTACTTTTGTGTGAAAAAATACTAACATTATTTACAGGCGATATCCGAAATACACAAAAGGCGAACTTCTTGTTTTTGGAGATGATCGCAAAATATTTATGGGTTCAAATGAAACAGAAAAAAATCATGATCACAAGATAGTTAAGCACAGTGAACAATTCTAGCATTTTGGATGACCACAAAAACGACGAAGTGCATAAATATTGCAAAAATGTCCCTAGTCAAAATGCTAAGGGTAATATCTGGGCAGTGCTCCGTGTCATAAGTTCAAAAGCGAAATCTTCCAAAATGGATTTGGACATGAGGGGGCTTCTAACGTATTGTAGTGTTGTAGGGTATCACATTGTCGGCCCCGCACGACTATATCCTTTGCTTACTTGTTAAGAATGTTTTTTTTATATTATGAAATACGTTTTTAATAATTATAAATCTCAGACATTAATTCAAGATTAAGGATGTTGATATATTCCGGCAACTACAACAGAATTTCATGGCCGTTTATTTGGAGTTCTTTACATTGCCGAAGATACCGTATGCCTTAAATGCTTAGATTCCATGTAGTTAACATTGTGATATAATGTTTAAGACGCCCGTACAATTTTCATAGCTTATTGGATCTAATAATATAGTATACTGATGTCACGGTGTTATTAGGTGGAGCTCACAAACAAAGAATGTCAAGGGTTCTTATTTTTGAGTTTACAAATAATATACATCTAATCTCTGTAACCAAAACACCAAAGGTATCTTATTAAACTTATCGGTTCTATGGGTGCAGAGAGCCCAAGAAAAATAGTTTGGCACAAATCATGGCCTTCATAATCATACCAAATTAGCAGATTAACTCCTGGTATTCTAATTTTCACATCAGTCATTTGTTTTGTTTCATTTCCTCTATTTTGCACCGAATATCGAAAAATACACTTTAACCAAACATTTGTTCCTTTTAAATTGTCTCTTAAACAATGCATTTAACACTGCAAATGTTCGTTAAACAATGTTAACTTGAAGCAAGTCTATTTCTCTCAGAACTGTGCAGCTTCTCTCTCCACTGATTGGTTTCCACGTTCATTATATATCGCTTTTTAATGTTAAATGTATAAATTAATAATGGAATTAATTTAAAAAGTATAAACCAATTAACACATTGCTCTTCGTGGCTCGTCTTCAGCGAATTGTGAATGACGGCGGTAAATAACGAATGTCTGTCGGGGTTTTCGCACTTTCATTGCCACTCTTCTCTTTTAAATTGCAGAACCTTTGAGGAACCTGTGCAAACCGTGTGAAAATTTCAAATGAAATTGAAAAGTGGCATTCGAAGTGAATCAGAAAAAAATCCCATAGAGAATATCTGCAACCGTCTGTGTGTGTGTGTTGAAATTCAAACATGTGTGTGTGAGCATCAGCAATATAAAAATATGGCAAACTCGTTTTTCATCCTAATTAGTCATTTAGTAACCAATCTATGAAGTGTCAGAATATTCAAGCGTCAGAATTAGAAATTCATTTTTGGAAATCTACTCCTCTGCAAAATGGTGGCATGAAATTAATCGTTTTTTTAATCAATTTTTTTTTCTCTTTAAATTAGAGGAAGAGAACGGGCGTAATGAAAGATTAGGTAAACATAGAAGAGACGAATATTGCCGTACCTTAAATTGGGAGGAATAAGGGAAACAGAATATTTAAATTTAAAAGGAAGATAACTTTTGGTGGGTAGGTGCGCTATGAAAAAGGCGGGGCTTTTTGAAATATGTAAAATAAAAAATCTTAAATGTACTAAAAACTATTTTGGACAACAATTCTACACTTTCTGAGGACAAGAATCTTTAAATTATGAAGGTGGTGTTTTTGGAAATTTGAAGCAAATAGTACTAAAAATCGTATTTTTTTTACCCTTCATTATACTATGGAGGGTCTATTAACTTCGACATTTGTAACTCCTCGAAATACCCAAGTCATTTCCATCATAGTATATAGGTAGATAGGAAAGGTTCTCCGCCATACATAGTATGGAGCGTATATTAAGTTCGTCATTCCGTTTGTAACAAAGTATATATATTCTTGATCAGCGTAAAATTCTGAGGCGATTTTGCACAAATCAGTATTTTTTCTGCAGGCAGGTCAAGTTCGAAAATGGGCTATGTCGGTCCACGATATCGTATAGCCCCCTTATAACGGTACCCCCCGATATTCGGTATTTTGACGATTTTAGCCACAATTTCAATGGAATTGTCTGAAATTCTGCACAAGGAGTTCTTTTTGAGCAATTTACCCCGTGAAAGAGAATTGTTTATATAAGTCCACAATATCGTATATCCTTCATATAACGGCACCTCCCGATATTCGGTATTTTGATGATTTTAGCCACATTTTTCAATGGAATTGTCTGATAATCCACAAAATGAGTTCCTTGTGAGTACTTTATCCCCTGGAAGGGAATTATTTATAGGTGCCCGATATCGTATATCCCCCATATAGCGGCATCTTCCGATATTCGGTGTTTTTATGATTTTATCCACATTTTGTAATGGAATTGTCTGAAAATTCACACAAGAGTTGCCACTGAGTACTTTATCGCCGATCCATCAAAGCATGGAAGAGAATTGTCTATATTGGTCTACGATATTGTACAGTCACCATATAACAGCACCTTCTGATACTCGGTATTTTTATGATTTTAGCCACATTTTTCAATGGAGTTGCCTGAAAATCCATACATGGAGTTTTTTTGTGAGTTCTTTACCCCCTGGAAGAGAATTATCTATATAGGTCCACAATATCGTGTATCCCCCATATGTCGGCACCTTCCGATATTCTGTATTTTTAAGATTTTTAACAGAATTTTTAATGGATTTTATTTAATTATTATTATTATTTTTCTTTTTTTGAAATTTACTAATTCGTCAAAAATTGTGGAGGGTATTCATTTCATTCGGCCGGGCCGAAATTACTGTTTTTTTCTCTTGTTCAAATTTAGTATTTGAAGTTCGTGATGGATATTACAACCTATAACAGCAAATTGTGTATGCAGGTCGTCCACGTCTTCGAATAGCTCCTATATAACGATACCTCCAAATTTTCAGTATTTTTATGATTTTAGAGCCATTATTCTCCGGAATTGTTTAAAATCTTGTATTTGAAGGTCCTATTGGTAAATGATAAATTTTGTGTAGACAATACAAAATCTGTTGTGTTAATGATAAATATCAGCCCACTCCTTCTGGTACCTCCCCCATAAAGGAGTCACAATTTGGATGACAAAACGCTCATAAAATCGAAATAAGCATCCAATTCTCTTTAAATTTCACACATCCCAATATTTATACTAAAGTAAAATATAATGTGAGATGGGATGTATCATTTCAACCGTTCAAAATTCTGAATAATTATGTCTCTCATAAAATGCGAAATAAGCATGTTATTCCGTCTACATTTCGCACATTGCAATATTTATGTAAGGATAGGATATATCAGTCTTTCCCTTTTGGTACCTGTCCCACAAAGGTTCACAATTTTCAGGATTTATATTTCTCATAACTTACGAAACAGGTCAGCGATGCTTTGTATATCTAAATATCCCTCTCAACCAGAAATTTGATGTAAATCTCCTTCTGGTGCCTCACAAAAGTTCAGCATTTTGATTAGCATTTATACGCAAAAAATTGGAAATAAATATTCGTCCTTGCAAATTAAAACAAGTAAAAAAGCTGTAAGTTCGGCCGGGCCGAACTTTGAATACTCTCCACCATTTTGAACGAATTTGGCAATTCTAAAAAAACAATAAAATTCGTTAAAATTCTGTTAAAATCTTAAAAATACCGAATGTAGCTATTATATTAGGATCTATACGACGGCATGAACCTCCGTAGGTAAAATTTGTCATAAGTCATTACAATATTCAAATGCGAAACTTAAAAAAACATCGGTTATAATGTCGATAAAATCAAAATACCGAATAACGGGTGGTACCGTTATATGGGTACTTTACGAAGAGGTTGACCTGCACAGACAATTTTCTGCCTTAGGCTGTAGTATCCATTACGAACTTTAAATACCAAATTTGAAACAATTCCGGAGAATAAATTCGCTAAAATCATCAAAATACCGAATATCGGGAGGTACCGTTATATGAAGGCTATACAAAGACGTTTTCAATTTTCTTTCATTTGCTGTAGTATCCATTAAGAATTTCAAATACTTGATACATCTTAGACTTGATACATCTTAATATCAATATCCATCAACACAAGATGGTACAGATCGGGCCATTTCTTCTTATACCTCCTCCATAAAGGGTTCAAGATTTCGAAAAACACACGTTCAAAGAAAGCGAAATAAACATCAAACTCTCTTCAAATGTCACACATACAAATATTTTTACTAACACAAGATCGGTTGTTAAGGTGATATATATCTGCGAATCCTTTCTGGTCCTCACCCACAAATGGTCAACATTTTCAATACTTTTATCTGTCGTAACTTGCGAAACAAGTCAGCGATGCTACGCAACTCCTATATTTAAATGTTTTTCTCAACTATAAACCTGAGATGAATATGGAATTTATGATTTATAAATGTTTGATATTTTTGCTTATCTGTATTATACGAAGTATGAAAATGGATTAATTCGGTCGACTATATCTGGTACCTCACGTACATTTTAACATTTTCCAAAAATTATCACATATCTCATAAAAAGTAAAGGAAATCTGAAAAATACCGCATATATGAAAACTTTAATATGGGGGCTATGCGAAGACGTGGACCTGCATATGTAATTTTTGTGATAGGCTGTATTTCTCATTACAAACTTCAAATACGAAATTTGAAACAATTCTGGTGGATAATGTCGCTAAAATCAACAAAATACCGAATATTGTGTGGTACCGAATGTTGGTAGGCAATACGAAAGCGTGAAGAAACATGGCATTAACCTTCCTACTGGCAAAATACAACAGACAGGCAACGCTAAATCGAATAAGAACTATACGTTGATCCAGATATATATGATATATACTTTGTAGGATATATCAGGAGCATTTAGAGGAGTTACCATAGAATGGTGGAGTGTATAAAAATATTTGGATCGATTCGACAAACAGACGGATGTCCTTAAACGGATTTCGCCCAAAGAGACATGGGGTGTAATACCAACGAGGTACGTTTCTCATCGAATAAAATAATATTATTTTTACATCTCTAATAAAAAAAATAAAAATCCTAAAATTTTATCGAATCCGAAAATTGGCTATTCAACTCAAATGTCCTGCCAACCACTCAACAGACTTTCATTTAATCTAAATTGAGGCGAATTCTCATTTCTTAGCAACGCCCCTGACATCTTACGTACATTTATCGTTTATGTCAAACGATTAAAAAAAATTATGGTAGCAACAAAAAATCAAACATCTCTCAAACATTCCCCCACCCCAAGTGTGGGATATTCAAAGAAAAACAAAGCCAATTCGAGTAAAAACTATTTTTAGCCACGCTAGTCCACAAAAAGCCAATGCAAAACTTTAATTTTTCTTCTTCTTCTTCTGCTTCTTTTTGTTCTTTCATCTTCGGGTCGGATAGAACAATCATTTCTGTGAGGCATGCTTTTTGTTGGCATTTTTTCGTTTGCGTTTTTCGTCTTTTTGTTGCTCCACAAAACCAGTCCAGGAAAATTTATTCTCCAACCGACAAGAAAATTACACAGACACCCATATTCATGTTCAGAATGCAATGCACTTTTCTAGTTGTAGTTGGTACTGTATTTTGTGTTGTTGTTGGTGTTTATAACAAACAACATACATTAAATCTAAAGATAGATACAAGTGTAACAACAACATCAACAACAACTGGAATAAAAAAGGGAACAATTCTTATAAATATACCCTGGAGTCCAATAATTCATTTAGATGGTGTGTCGGACGATTGAACGCAGAAGTGGATGGTGGATGGCTTTGTTGTTTTAAAAGTAAATAAATAAAGCAATTATAAACGAGGTTGGTATGTTGTGGGCGAACGGGGGAGGTATCTTGTGAAAGGTTATGGTGTCAAAAGTCTGAGAGCTTTCAAAATTATAGAAAACATAAATGAAAGATGTATCCCACGGTTTTGGCGACAGATGTATACCCTCAGCCAATGTTCAATTTTAGTACCCTCCACCACAGTATGGAGGGTATATTAAGTTAATCATTCCGTTTGTAACACCTCGAAATATACATTTTAGACCCCAAAAAGTATATATATATTCATGATCAGCATAAAATTCTATGTCGATTTAGCGAACGTCGGTCCGTCTATCCGTCTGTGGAAATCACTCTAGCTTCCGAACGAATTGTAGTAGGCCTTTTGGTATTGAAAATGGGTCATGTAGGTCCACGTTTTGGTATACACTCCATATAACAGTACCTCTTGATATTTGGTATTTTGATGATTTTAGCGAATTTATTCACCGGAGCTGTTTCAAATTTGGTATTTTAAGTTCGTTCTGTGCATGTCCACGTCTTCGTGTAGCCCCCATATAAAGGTACCTCCCGATATTCGGCATTTTGATGAATTGAGCGAATTTATTCACCGGAATTGTTTCAAATTTGGCATTTAAAATTCGTAAAGGATATTACAGCCTAAGACAGAAAATTGTCTATGCAGGTGCACGTCTTCGTATAGCTCCCGTATAACGGTACAGAATAGATTCAAATGTAATATTTGAAGTTCGTAATGGATACTACAGCGAAAGACTGAAAATTGTCTGTGCAGGTCCACGTTTTCGTGTAGCCCCCATATAACGGTACCTCCCGATATTCGGTATTTTGATGATTTTAGCGAGATTATCTATTTTATTTCAAATTTTGTATTTGAAGTTCGTCTGTGTAGGTCCACGTCTTCGTATAGGCCCCATATAATGGTACCCCTCGATATTCGGAATTTTGATGATTTTAACTATATATATATATATATATATATATATATGTATATATATATATATATATATATATATATATATATATATATATATATATATATATATATATATATATATATACATATATATTTATATACTTATATATATCTATAAGAGCTAAACAGTTGCTTCGCTTGACCGAAAGTGGTGGACTGCCGAATTTGGTTTTTTCCGATGAGAATACATTCATTGTCCAGCAACGAAAATTGATCGTGTTTACTTGCCAAAGAGGTCAGCTGAAAATGTGCACCATTGGTTCACCACCAGAACTCAAGCGCCGGTCATGGTGATGGTGTGGGCCACCATAACAGCCGATGGTCGCTCTCTGCTCGTATTAATGGACCGTGGCATCAGAATAAATGCCGAATATTATCGCGAAAATATTCTGGAGGGTGTATTAAAGCCATGGGCAAGAATGGTAAAAGATGAGGTTCCTCGCTTCATTTCCAGCGCACAATGGACACCAAAATCTCCGAATACCAATCCGTTGGACTATTGTGTCTGGAGTATTGTGGAAAGCAAGGTTGACACAAATACCAAGGTGTCGATCACCTCAATCAAGCGCTTGAGTTTTTTACCTCACCTTGTACCTTTTTATACCCTACAACACTTTGTGTTGATTGGGCCAAAAATTATATAACACCTCGAAATATTGATTTCCCACATAGGAAAGTATATATGGATCTTCCTATCTCGCCGAGCTGAGTCGATCTAGCTATGTATGTCCGTCCGTCCGTCTGTCCATGTTAATTTATAATCACTCTACAGGTCGCAATTATGATCCGATCTTCACGAAATTTAAAATGTAGGTGGGGTTAAGGTCAGAATAGAACCCTATTTCGTTTGGAGATGATCGCACAATATTAAAGGGTTGAAATGGACCAAAAACTGAAAAATTTCCAGATTTTGCAGTTGCTCTGCAGGTCACAATTATAGACCAATCGACGCGAAAAATATCACGGGGCTAGAGCCTAAGGCTGGACAGAAGCCTTCCAATTTTGGTCATCGGGTAATATTTAGTGGTGAAATAGACTATAACATTTGTGTTATATAAAAGTCAAATTTTCCATTAAACCGCGAATATTTTTAATGCCGGCGAAATCACAAATGGACGAACAGGTCAATTCTGACCGTTACCTAGATGCCGATAATAAAAATATCGGATATATATATATAGCGAAATATATACAATGTGTATATACAAAGGAAGGAGATGTTAGCTAGAATGCTTATATATTTATATATATATATATATATATATATATATATATAAGTAAGCCTATATTTTTCAAAGATGTCCGCAATATATATAGGGGTTGAAATGGACCAGCAACTCAAAATGTTCCTGATTTTACAACCGTTATAAAGGTCACATATAGAAACCAAAGGACACGAAATCTTAAGACAGCGGTTAGAATGGACCACTACTTTTGTGTGAAAAAATACTAACATTATTTACAGGCGATATCCGAAATACACAAAAGGCGAACTTCTTGTTTTTGGAGATGATCGCAAAATATTTATGGGTTCAAATGAAACAGAAAAAAATCATGATCACAAGATAGTTAAGCACAGTGAACAATTCTAGCATTTTGGATGACCACAAAAACGACGAAGTGCATAAATATTGCAAAAATGTCCCTAGTCAAAATGCTAAGGGTAATATCTGGGCAGTGCTCCGTGTCATAAGTTCAAAAGCGAAATCTTCCAAAATGGATTTGGACATGAGGGGGCTTCTAACGTATTGTAGTGTTGTAGGGTATCACATTGTCGGCCCCGCACGACTATATCCTTTGCTTACTTGTTAAGAATGTTTTTTTTATATTATGAAATACGTTTTTAATAATTATAAATCTCAGACATTAATTCAAGATTAAGGATGTTGATATATTCCGGCAACTACAACAGAATTTCATGGCCGTTTATTTGGAGTTCTTTACATTGCCGAAGATACCGTATGCCTTAAATGCTTAGATTCCATGTAGTTAACATTGTGATATAATGTTTAAGACGCCCGTACAATTTTCATAGCTTATTGGATCTAATAATATAGTATACTGATGTCACGGTGTTATTAGGTGGAGCTCACAAACAAAGAATGTCAAGGGTTCTTATTTTTGAGTTTACAAATAATATACATCTAATCTCTGTAACCAAAACACCAAAGGTATCTTATTAAACTTATCGGTTCTATGGGTGCAGAGAGCCCAAGAAAAATAGTTTGGCACAAATCATGGCCTTCATAATCATACCAAATTAGCAGATTAACTCCTGGTATTCTAATTTTCACATCAGTCATTTGTTTTGTTTCATTTCCTCTATTTTGCACCGAATATCGAAAAATACACTTTAACCAAACATTTGTTCCTTTTAAATTGTCTCTTAAACAATGCATTTAACACTGCAAATGTTCGTTAAACAATGTTAACTTGAAGCAAGTCTATTTCTCTCAGAACTGTGCAGCTTCTCTCTCCACTGATTGGTTTCCACGTTCATTATATATCGCTTTTTAATGTTAAATGTATAAATTAATAATGGAATTAATTTAAAAAGTATAAACCAATTAACACATTGCTCTTCGTGGCTCGTCTTCAGCGAATTGTGAATGACGGCGGTAAATAACGAATGTCTGTCGGGGTTTTCGCACTTTCATTGCCACTCTTCTCTTTTAAATTGCAGAACCTTTGAGGAACCTGTGCAAACCGTGTGAAAATTTCAAATGAAATTGAAAAGTGGCATTCGAAGTGAATCAGAAAAAAATCCCATAGAGAATATCTGCAACCGTCTGTGTGTGTGTGTTGAAATTCAAACATGTGTGTGTGAGCATCAGCAATATAAAAATATGGCAAACTCGTTTTTCATCCTAATTAGTCATTTAGTAACCAATCTATGAAGTGTCAGAATATTCAAGCGTCAGAATTAGAAATTCATTTTTGGAAATCTACTCCTCTGCAAAATGGTGGCATGAAATTAATCGTTTTTTTAATCAATTTTTTTTTCTCTTTAAATTAGAGGAAGAGAACGGGCGTAATGAAAGATTAGGTAAACATAGAAGAGACGAATATTGCCGTACCTTAAATTGGGAGGAATAAGGGAAACAGAATATTTAAATTTAAAAGGAAGATAACTTTTGGTGGGTAGGTGCGCTATGAAAAAGGCGGGGCTTTTTGAAATATGTAAAATAAAAAATCTTAAATGTACTAAAAACTATTTTGGACAACAATTCTACACTTTCTGAGGACAAGAATCTTTAAATTATGAAGGTGGTGTTTTTGGAAATTTGAAGCAAATAGTACTAAAAATCGTATTTTTTTTACCCTTCATTATACTATGGAGGGTCTATTAACTTCGACATTTGTAACTCCTCGAAATACCCAAGTCATTTCCATCATAGTATATAGGTAGATAGGAAAGGTTCTCCGCCATACATAGTATGGAGCGTATATTAAGTTCGTCATTCCGTTTGTAACAAAGTATATATATTCTTGATCAGCGTAAAATTCTGAGGCGATTTTGCACAAATCAGTATTTTTTCTGCAGGCAGGTCAAGTTCGAAAATGGGCTATGTCGGTCCACGATATCGTATAGCCCCCTTATAACGGTACCCCCCGATATTCGGTATTTTGACGATTTTAGCCACAATTTCAATGGAATTGTCTGAAATTCTGCACAAGGAGTTCTTTTTGAGCAATTTACCCCGTGAAAGAGAATTGTTTATATAAGTCCACAATATCGTATATCCTTCATATAACGGCACCTCCCGATATTCGGTATTTTGATGATTTTAGCCACATTTTTCAATGGAATTGTCTGATAATCCACAAAATGAGTTCCTTGTGAGTACTTTATCCCCTGGAAGGGAATTATTTATAGGTGCCCGATATCGTATATCCCCCATATAGCGGCATCTTCCGATATTCGGTGTTTTTATGATTTTATCCACATTTTGTAATGGAATTGTCTGAAAATTCACACAAGAGTTGCCACTGAGTACTTTATCGCCGATCCATCAAAGCATGGAAGAGAATTGTCTATATTGGTCTACGATATTGTACAGTCACCATATAACAGCACCTTCTGATACTCGGTATTTTTATGATTTTAGCCACATTTTTCAATGGAGTTGCCTGAAAATCCATACATGGAGTTTTTTTGTGAGTTCTTTACCCCCTGGAAGAGAATTATCTATATAGGTCCACAATATCGTGTATCCCCCATATGTCGGCACCTTCCGATATTCTGTATTTTTAAGATTTTTAACAGAATTTTTAATGGATTTTATTTAATTATTATTATTATTTTTCTTTTTTTGAAATTTACTAATTCGTCAAAAATTGTGGAGGGTATTCATTTCATTCGGCCGGGCCGAAATTACTGTTTTTTTCTCTTGTTCAAATTTAGTATTTGAAGTTCGTGATGGATATTACAACCTATAACAGCAAATTGTGTATGCAGGTCGTCCACGTCTTCGAATAGCTCCTATATAACGATACCTCCAAATTTTCAGTATTTTTATGATTTTAGAGCCATTATTCTCCGGAATTGTTTAAAATCTTGTATTTGAAGGTCCTATTGGTAAATGATAAATTTTGTGTAGACAATACAAAATCTGTTGTGTTAATGATAAATATCAGCCCACTCCTTCTGGTACCTCCCCCATAAAGGAGTCACAATTTGGATGACAAAACGCTCATAAAATCGAAATAAGCATCCAATTCTCTTTAAATTTCACACATCCCAATATTTATACTAAAGTAAAATATAATGTGAGATGGGATGTATCATTTCAACCGTTCAAAATTCTGAATAATTATGTCTCTCATAAAATGCGAAATAAGCATGTTATTCCGTCTACATTTCGCACATTGCAATATTTATGTAAGGATAGGATATATCAGTCTTTCCCTTTTGGTACCTGTCCCACAAAGGTTCACAATTTTCAGGATTTATATTTCTCATAACTTACGAAACAGGTCAGCGATGCTTTGTATATCTAAATATCCCTCTCAACCAGAAATTTGATGTAAATCTCCTTCTGGTGCCTCACAAAAGTTCAGCATTTTGATTAGCATTTATACGCAAAAAATTGGAAATAAATATTCGTCCTTGCAAATTAAAACAAGTAAAAAAGCTGTAAGTTCGGCCGGGCCGAACTTTGAATACTCTCCACCATTTTGAACGAATTTGGCAATTCTAAAAAAACAATAAAATTCGTTAAAATTCTGTTAAAATCTTAAAAATACCGAATGTAGCTATTATATTAGGATCTATACGACGGCATGAACCTCCGTAGGTAAAATTTGTCATAAGTCATTACAATATTCAAATGCGAAACTTAAAAAAACATCGGTTATAATGTCGATAAAATCAAAATACCGAATAACGGGTGGTACCGTTATATGGGTACTTTACGAAGAGGTTGACCTGCACAGACAATTTTCTGCCTTAGGCTGTAGTATCCATTACGAACTTTAAATACCAAATTTGAAACAATTCCGGAGAATAAATTCGCTAAAATCATCAAAATACCGAATATCGGGAGGTACCGTTATATGAAGGCTATACAAAGACGTTTTCAATTTTCTTTCATTTGCTGTAGTATCCATTAAGAATTTCAAATACCAAATTTGAAACAATTCTGGTAAAAAATGTCTATAAAATCAATAAAATACCGAATATCGAGAGGTACCGTTATATGAGGGCCTACGAAGGCGTGGACCTGCACAGACAATTTTATGTCTTAGGCTGTACTATCCATTATGAACTTTAAATACCAAATTTGAAACAATTCTGGTGAATAAATTCGCTAAAATCATCAAAATACCGAATATTGGGAGGTAACGGTACCTCCCTATGGGGGCTATACCAAAACGTGGACCTACATGACCCATTTTCAATACCAATAGTCCTGTAGATATAACATACAGTTGAGCAAGATTTTATCAATCTATTTCAATTCATTCGGAGGCTAGAGTGATTTCCACAGACGGACGGACATCGCTAAATCGATATCGAATTTTATGCCGATCAAGAATATACATACTTTGTGGGGTCTAATATGTGTATTACGAGGTGTTACAAACGGAATGACAAAGTTAATATACCCTACTCTCCAAGGTGGAGGGTATAACAGTCATAAAACTACTGCACATTTTAAGAATGTCTATTTTAAAAATAATCCCAAAATGTATGGGCGTGCGTTATGTAAATGTATAAATTTATTTTATATTGTATAAGTGTGTATACATATTTCAAGATGTTAATCAAATAATTCGTCGTTCATCATCCAAATATATGATGATTTACGTCATCTATGACGTATGATTAATGCTAATATATGCACTCGAAAAATTGCGTATACGTAAAATTGTGCTCGAAAGCAAAATCGAAAAACTATACATACATACACACAATTTGAATAACACGTATATGATTACCCAATTGAATACTAAATTAAGCAACTGAAACTTAAACTTACCACCATTCTCACTCAATATCAATTTCCATAGCTTGAGATCTATAAAATAGAAAGAGATAGAGAAACAAAGTATCAGTTAACTTCATGTAGATTATTTAAAAGACAGTAAAGCGCAATGGCTAATTTTAACTTTAAACTTCTTCAAAGTGTTTCACTTCTCTATTGGCATTTAGTTGAAACTTTTTCCGGAAGGAAAACTACGAACATTCCATTTCCATGAAATGTCAAGGATGCTACAACGTAGAACGCACACACACACACAAATTTAACGCCATCATAAAATGCAACTTTTATAGCCAATTGGATTGGCTTGGAAAATTCGTTTCGTTTATTTTTAGCTTTGCCATTAAAAAGTTCTTCTTCGTACTTTTTGTGTCAGACAATTGCAGCTTATTTGAAAACGTCCACTTTTATACGTTTCATTTTTTTCGGATGCAGTTGCAATGCAAAGGATTATCGTGAGAGAAAAAAAGGACAAACTATTTATGAGCAAATAAGTAGTTCACTTTAACAAGACTTTAAATTGTATTAAATGATATGGAGAACAAGTTAAAAAGTATCGGTAGGTTTTTCGATTAAAGAAGTTTGTGGTATTACAAATGTCAGTGAATATTATCAAATAATGCACAATTTTTGACAGGCGGCACTTGAAAGTGTATATACCAGAAGAAATGGTCCTATCCCTCCCATATTTAACAGATCTTGTATTGAAATGTGTTTTTCAAATTTTTGAGTCTTTGTAGGGGAGGTACCAGAAGAAGGTGACCGATATTACCTATCTTCGAACGCGATCAATGTTTGAAAATAATATTACGAAGTACCTAGTTTGAACCGAATCGGATACTCCCTTCGAGTGTATCGTGCGCACCAGCCAAACAGACAGACAGATAGACGGACATAGTTATAAATGTTGATAGACGGACAGAGTTAAAATGTATTCTGAAACTTTTTTTTAAATTTTTATGACCACTTATTCTATGAAAGTTGTATTAACTAGCTACGATCTCCTTTATAAAAATGTTTTTAACGATTTCTTTATACCCTCCACCTTGAAAAGGAGGGTATATTAACTTTGTGATTCCATTCGTTACATCCCTAGATATTCGCCGTAGACCCCATAAGGTATATTTACTCATAATCAACTAAAAATTTTAAGTCGATTTAACGATGTCCGTCTCTCTATCTGACTGTTGAAATCACGATACTGCCCACGTTATTTGATGTAGAGCGTCAAAATTTAGCAGAGCAATTTGTATTGTGTCTAGGATGGTTGGTATTGAAAAATATTGATATATCGGTCCACGATCCACAATTTTTTTTCACGGATTAGTCTAAAAATTGGTATTTGTAGGTCATAATGGGTCCTAGTTTGTGTGGCGAAACTTTGTATGTAAAGGTCCACGCTTCGGTATAAGCCTCATATAACGGTATCTTCCGATATTCGGTATTTTGATGGTTTTTGTCACATTTTTTTCACGGATTTGTCCAAAAATTGGAATTAGTTGGTCATAATAGGTTCTAGCTCCGTTGGCGAAACATTGTATGTATAGGTCCACGTTTAATATAGCCCTATATAGCGGTACCTCCCGATATTCGGTATTTTGATGATTTTTTCCACATTTTCCCACGAATATGTATAAAAATTGGTATTTGTGGGTCATAATTGGTTCTAAGGTTTCCATTACCCTAAGGTGGAGGGTATTAAAAGTTTGGCGAGGCCGAACTTAATGTTTTGTTAGAAAGTTCTTTAAAAATATTGGAATGTAAAACCACTAATACGAATGCATTTCTTTTTATAGTCATTTGAAAATAACTTGCGAAAAACAAAAAATCCGTTACGGATGTTAATTTCTAACAGTTATATGGGGCTAGGAGAAAATGCATTGGAAACAAAAACCGCTAATTTACAGCAAATTCTGCTCAAGAATATAATTAAAACAGCCAAAACACCTTAAATATTGCAGTACAGATATAGTGGAGCTAAATGAAAATGGGGACCTTTATATAGCCCATTTTTTATACCAAAAATTCTTTGGTCGCAATATACATCTCAGCAAAATTATATCAACCTACGTCATTTCGTTCAGACCGATGAACGGACAAGACTTAATCGACATAGAGGTTACAAACGGAAGGACAAACATAATGTGTCTTCCATAGTATGGTGAAGAATATAAAAGGTGCTGAGTGATTAACTGATTCACTGGCTGACTCACTGTCTGACTCATCAACGAGCAGATGGAACGAAGAGGCTAGGATCATAAAATTTAAGGTGGGAATTGCAATATACGACTTTTTTGGAAATGTGTACTTCAGCGAAGCTTTTAAAAGGTACAAAGGAAGCAAAAGTTTTTAAAAGGTACAAAATATGCTACTTGCATAGGGAGAACGGATAGAACCAGAACTATAAAATTAGGAATGACTGTAGCATAGTTGTACCCTAAGGGTCCACAAAGACTGAAGACAATAGAAAAAGGTGTTTCTATAAATGCGTACTTTATGGTGTACGAAAAGTACTAATACTAGGACATAGTACTAAATTTGGTATAAAGTGTAGAAGGACTGGATTTATAAATTTCTGTATAAGAGGTCCCGGAGATGTTTAGGACTCCTTTTTTAAGGAGTGCCACTAGGTTGGGTTTGAAATTCTGGAATTCAGTATGATTATAGAGTGTGGGGGTCGGAAAAAAATATTCTCTCTATGTCTCGTAGCAAAAAAAAAAAAGTATGGAAATATAATTTGTAGACCCCACCAAGTATATATATTCTTGATCAGCATAAAATTCTATGCCGATTTAGCAATCTCATTTCGTCTGTGAAATCACTCTAGCTTTCCAACGAAATGAAGTAGCAGATGTGACTTTTGGTATGGTAAGTCCACGTTTTGGTGTGGGCGTTAGTCACAATTCAAAACCGAATTTGTTGTAAATTGGCAACATGTGTTCCCATTACATAAGAAACATCTCATATAACTCTATTCGGAATTTTGATGATTTGTGTCACACCTTTCACCAGTAAGCTTTCAAATTCGGAATTTGTTGTTCCTAATGTATGCAATATTCTTTGGCAGAAAATTGCTCAAACAGTTCCACGTCTTTGTGTAGCCCCCATATCACGATGTCTCCCTATATTCGGTATTTTGATGACTTTAGCAGTATTTTTCACCGTATTTTTTATATCCTCAGCCATATGGCTAGAGAGGGTATATATCATTTGATACAGTCAAAACGTGCCTCATAGAAATTACGGTTTTAGACCCTAGGTCTCTTTGGACCAAATCCGTTTCAGGACATTTGGAGTCGATATAGCGATGACCATCCGTCCGTCCGTCTGTCTGGCTGGTGCGCACGATAACTTTAGAAGGGAGTATCCGATATGGTCCAAACTTGGTACATCGTTATATTATTATCAAACTTAGATCGAATTTCGAGATGGGCAATAACGATTTACTCCTTCTGTTACTTCCTCCACAACATGTCGAAATTTTCAAAAAGAAATATTTTATAGTACAGAAGGAGAAAGAATAATTCGTTTTTGCTCTAACTTTGCAAATCCTAACATTTGCATCAATGCTAGGTCAGGTGAGAAAATGAACAATATCGGTCCACTCCATCGAGTACCTCCCCATCAAAGGGTCAACATTTTGAATAATTATAACTATTATAAAATGTGATGGAAGACTTCTATCAAATTACACACACCACAATATTTTTTATGGTCTGGTGTGGTATATATCAGTCCACTCCTTCTGGTACCTCCTTCACAAAGGGTCAACATTTTGAATATCCATAAGGCTCATAAAATGCGAAATTAACATCCGATTCCATACAGACATGATACATCTCAATATTTCCACCAACACAAAATCTTTTATAAAGATTGTACAAGATGGAATATATCAGTCCACTCCTTTTGGTAACTCTCCCACATAGGGTTCAAAAATTTGTAAAAACAAAACGAATCGGAAGATGGAATATATCAGTCCACTACTTTTGGCAACTCTCCCACATAGGGTTCAAAAATTTGTAAAAACAAAACGCTCAAAGAAAGCGATATAAGCATCCAACTCTCTTTAAATTTAACACACACAAACTTTTTTGCAAAGACAAGGTCTGTTGTGAAGATAATATATATCTGCCAACCCCTTCTGGTATCTCTTCCACAAAGGGTCACAATTCTCAATACAACGATTCTTTGCTATATCTAAATATTTCTCTCAACCAGGAACCTGAGATGAATATGGAATTCATAATTTCGCATAAAATTGGATATGAACGTTCGATTATCTAATAATTTTATCCGTATCAATATTTATACCCTACACCACAAAGTGGTCAGGGTATTATGTCTTTGTGCATTTGTTTGTAACAGGCAAAAGGAAACGAGATAGACCCATAGTTCCTTTTGATGATCTGCATAGAATCACATTCTGAGTCGATTTATGCATGTCCGTCCGTCCGTCCGTCTGTCTGTCCATGTATTTTTGTAAACAAAGTACAGTTCGCAATTATTGCCCGATCCAGATGAAATTTTGCACAAATCATTTGTTTGGCCCAAGGACGAACTCTATTGAAATTGGAGATAATCGGTAAAAATTTGGATATAGCTCCCATATATATCTTCGTCCGATTTGCCTTTTATTGTGCAAACGTGTAATATCAGCCCGAATAGTATAAAATTTTGCACATACAACCAAATTAGGACTGAAAATAAGTAAGCCAAATTTGATCAAAATCGGTTCAGATATAGCTATATCATAAAGTCGGCCCCGCCCGACTTTAAGGCTTTCTTTACTGGTTTTAACTGTTTTAGATGAAGTATGAAAATGGAATACTTCGGCCGAATATATCTGGTACCTCAGGCACATTTTAACATTTCGTAAAAATTATCACATATTTCATATAAAGTGAAGAAAGTAGTCAATATAGTCTAAATCTAACATGTCACAATATTTATATCATATTTATTTAAGTCCGATACGAAATGGACAAATTGGGTCCATTCCTTCGAAACCTACTCCATAGAGAGCCAACAATTTTAATAATGGTAACAGAAGTCAAATATATTTTTTAATAATCGAACATTGGCTGAGTGTATAAATCAGTCGGCACAACCAACTTTTTAACTTGTTTATTTCTATTATTTTATTTCATTCATAGTTATACTCTACATAATCTACAGAGTTTTTTTTTTTTTTTTTTTTTTGTAATTATGTTATTGCTTCGCACAGTCTTAATGCGTTTTCCAACTAGGGAACCCCAAATGTGCGAGCCCATATTGCCCATTTTCATCTTTCATCTAATCTAAGCCCGATACTAAACCAAACCGGGCGTAATTATGATTTCGATAAAATATTTAATTTTTTTAAAAATGTTGACCGCTTGGTTGGTGAGGTACCAGAAAAAGTAAACCGATAGGATACTCCTTTGAAAGTTCTATAGCGCACATCACATAAAATTTCCTCCATTTGTAGTCATCGGGCTGAGGGTTTAATATAGAGAAATGTACAGAGGCAGTCCATGCTGCAATTTTCCTGAGAAACCTTCGGGGGGTTCCACATAAATGCACCTCTGACATTTACAATACAAAATCCCCACCTCGGATGGCTCGGGAAATCAAATGATTTTTTCTTAATTTCATTAAGAATTTTCTTTATTAACATAAAAACTGTTAATATTACGCCTTTTATGCTCCCCGGATTTCGATGATCCTCTTAACAATAAATCCTTTTAAAAACATACTCACCATCACTCGTAGCTATTTTTGGTTTATCACGAAAATTCCCATTAATTTTCAAAATATCCTTTTGGCTCTGAGACACATTTGTTTACACACCATCCAGGCAAATGTTAATCAGAAAAAATACCCCAACAACAAAAGCAAACCTACACGATGCATGTAGGTATGTACGTGATTCAAAAGAAAATGCTAAAATTACATTTGTTTTCATTGCAAAAATCACAGATTCACAATAATTATCGCTTGACGTCAAAAGCATAAAAAAAGAACTATTTTTTCCAAATTACACACACACTCACAAACAGCAAAGCCAAAAGCAGAGTAATTATGATTGTTTTACATGCCAAATTTAGATGGACGATATGAAAAAATGGACGAAAATAGTGGGCTATATGAGTGATTCCACTGTAAGTATACGTTAGGGTGCAGAAAACAAAGAACCAAATCGGTTAGAAATTCAACTAGAATATATGCAGAATTATTAAAAATATGCCATCGAATTTCATTAGTGTGAACAAGATTAGAGATGCACTCTAGACCTGGAAATATCTACGGTATTGTCTGTGTACAAAATGTACTATGTATAGAATAAAATTCTGAAATTTGGAATGAGAGTCACCGATGAAATGCAGTATAGAAGTGTTGGAAATTTGACCATTAAGGTTACGAAAAATTCTTTAATTGTACTAAACTTCTAAAATCGTACAATCTGGTGTTATGTGAACGGACAGAGCTAATAACATGAAATATCAAGGTTGGAAAGAAAGTTTGTTATATGAAGTTGGTTTTGGAAATGTGTACTAAATGTGCGAACTGTATTAAATGGTACTAAATTTGGAAAAGTTTGATTTAGGGTGACGTTGAAATTGTGTTCTGATGTGCCTTTGGGTGGTAGGTTTGTAATGAAGAAGTTGTTTTGGATATTTGTACTACAAGCGCACGAAAAGTACTAAATAGTACTATATTAAGTATTGGGTGAACATATAGTGATATATGAAAATGAAACAAGTTAAAAAGCAGTAAGTTCGGCTGAGCCGAACTTTGAATACCCTCCACCATTTGGAACGAATTTGGAAATTTTCAAAAATAAAATCCTTAAAACATTCTGTTAATATTTTAAAAATACCAAATATAGCCGTTATATTGGGGTTTATACGACGTGGGCCTACATAGGCATTGTTTGTCATAAGCCATTACCATATTCAAATTCGAAATTTGAAATAAACGGTGAATAATGTAGCTGAAATCATCAAAATATCGTATATAGGGAGGTACCGTTATATCGGAGCTGTGCGAAGATCTGGACCTGCATAGAACATATTGTCATAGGCTGTAGCATCCATTACGAACTTCAAATACCACAAATTAAACAATTTCGGTGGGAATTCTACCTAAAATCGTCAAAATACCGAATATAGGGAGGTACTGAAATATGGGCCTATACGAAGACCTGGTCCTGCACGGCCAATTTTCTGTCACAGGCTGTAATTTGTAATTAATTTGTAAATACGTAATTTGAAACAATTCCGGTGAATAATGTCGCTAAAATCATCAAAAATACAGAATATAGGGAGGTAACGTTATATGGGGGCTATACGAAGACGTGGACTTGCACAGAAAATTTTCTGTCTTTTGGTGTAGTACCCATTTCGAATTTCAAATACTAAATTAGAAACAATTCCGGTGAAAAATGTCGCTAAAATCATGAAAATATCGAATATCGGGAGGTACCGTTATATGGGGGCTATATAAAAACGTGGACCTACATTGCCCATTCACGAACTTTCCTACTGGAAAAATAAGCAAAATGTTAACCATCTATCTCAATTCATTCGAAAGATAGCGTGATTACAACAGACAGACAGACGGGCAGACAGACAGACAGACGGACATCGCTAAATCGACTTAGAATTTTACGCTGATCAAGAATATATATACTTTGTTGGGTCTGACATGAGTATTTCGAGGAGTTACAAGCGGAATGACAAAGTTAATATACCCTCCATAGTATGGTGGAGGGTATAAAAAGTGATACATGAAAATTGGTATTACGGTGTAGCCTGGTCATATGATACTGAATGAACTATATTTGATATTGGGTGAAGGGATAGAGATAAAATTCTGAAATTTAATATGGATGTCACTGTTGATGACTGCTATTGAGATTTGGCGACGGAAATGTATACTATATTTGTACGAAAAGTACTAAATAATACTTAACTTGGTATTGTGTGAAAGAATAGGGCTAGAATCCTCAAATTTGATATTAAGGTCTCTGTTGGCATTTGGAATTGAGGTATGGAGGTGGTTTTGGAACGATGTACTATAATTGTACTTAATAGTACTGCATTTGATATTAGGTGAAGGGATAGATCTAAAATCCTGAAATTTGATATGGATGTGTTTAAGATTTGGAGGTTAAAATACGGAATACTATAATTGTACTAAATGGTACTAAATTTGGCAATGGGGAAAATTAGAATTAGACCTGAAATCCTTAGGCTAGTGCTGAGTGCGATGGTGCTGAGTTCTGTTGGAATATCCTTCGGGTGTTATGGCGGCCCACACCAACACCATGGCTGGCGCTTCACCGAAGGTGAACATTTCCAGCTGACCTCTTTGGCAAGTAATCGCGATTATTTTGTTGTTTACAAACTGCTCGACAACGAATGTTTTCTCATCGGAGAAGACCAAATTCGGCAGTTCACCCCCTTTCGGCCAAGCGAAGCAACTCTTTAGCTCTTTTAAGTATATTTTCTTTCGGTTGCGGTGTAAGTTTTTGCACTTTTTGGAATTTCAATGGCTTTACCCCAAGCTCATTTTTAATATTTGCCGAATGGCCATTTTTCGGCCACTGCGACGCGGGTTTCGATCAAGTCATTTCTTTACATTTCCAACCATTTCTGCTGGTGTTGCTGTTTTTTTCCATCCGCTTGCTTGACGTCGGACTAAGCTACCAGTATCACGAGCGATGGTACGAGACACAAAAGATTTATTCACATTGAAATGCTGGAGTGCTCTAACGATAGCCATTTGTGGTTTTCCAGTCAAATATAAAGAAATCACACTATCACGCTTGAATTCCATCACGAATTACTTTTTTTCAGAAAAATTCTCGCCAAAATGCTTTTGTACGCATGTAAACAATATTGTAATACATATTTAAATTGTTTCAAATTTTATATCAAAAGCTCGTAATAGGTAATAGAAACTACGATTAATAATTGTCTATGTGGATCCACTTCTTCACACATATAACGGCCCCTCCTTTTATTTGGTATTTTGACATTATCGGCATTATTCACCGAAATTATTTCCAGTTTAATGTTATTAGAGACATTTTCTACCAGAATGGTTTTAAATTTCGTCTTTAAAGTTCGTAATGTGTCAAGTTCCTTCAACATTCTGCTTTAATATCGCATTTACCTTTGGAATTTCTCGGAAGTGATCGCAATATATCTAGGGAATGAAATGGACTGAAAACAGAATTCTTCCTGATTTTTCAGTCGACATATATTGTACAAGTTCCGATACGGTCGAAAGGACTTGTAGGGATTCTAATTCTACTGAGTAGATTTAGAATCAAAGATTATTGTTGAACAGGACGGACAACGATATAAATTTGCAAACTACAACAACACAACAAGTATTCTGACGATACTTACGTTTGTTGTCTGCAAATAAAAACACAAAAAATAAACTTTCAAATTCCGCTGGCGGTCAATTTATTTTGTAATTAATTTATTATTTGTTATTGATCTGGCGATCGACACTATAGGTTTTTTTTTTTTTTTGACCTCAACAAGAAGAGTGGTCCCCTTTCGGTGGTAGTGATGGGAACTTGTCGATCGTTATTCATCGATGTTAATGAGGTCCATGTCGATGTCATCATCGATGGGGTTGGGAAGATTTCTAACATGCCGGGCCCCTTGCACTTGTGCAACAGTCAATGCCGTAGCTATTTTTTCCAGAACATTTAATAGTCGATTCATCCTGTTAGAATCATGTTCTAAAGGTGTGGTGGAATTTTGGCCAGTTATTTTCAGGACTAAGTAACCAGACTGGACCATCCCACCATAGCGAATTATTGCATAAATCTTCAGTACTGGAACCTCTAGTTCCAAGGTCTGCTGGATTACACTTTGTAGAAACATGTCTCCATTTACAATTTTCAACATTTTGAAATATTAATGCAGTTCTGTTTGCAACATACGTATTCCATGTGGATGGATGTTTTTGCAACCATGCCAATACAATTGTTGAATCTGTCCATAAATGAACAGAATAATATTTAACATTCAAATTTGAGACAACATATTTTACCAAAGATGAGAGCAATACGGCACCACAAAGCTCTAATCTTGGTAAACTTATTTTTTTCAATGGCGCAACTTTGCTCTTAGCTATCAACAAGTTTACAGTTGTGCTGGTTTCTGTATTCATACGAATATATAATGTAGCACAATAGGCTTTCTCAGATGCATCACAAAAACCATGTATTTGAATTGTGCCCTCTAGGCAAAAATTAATCCATCTTGGGATTTGTGTTGAATCGATTTTTGAAAATTGATTCAGAAAATTTTTCCATTTAATCAATGTGGATGATGACACTTTATCATCCCACTTAATGCCTTCTAACCAAAGGTCTTGCAACAAAATTTTAGCCTGTACGATTAAAGGCGTTAACCACCCTGCTGGGTCAAATAGTTTCGAAACTGTTGACAAGATTTTCCTTTTAGTTATTTGGCCAGTCACCTCTAGTGACTTCATACTATAAGAAAATGTGTCGCTAATGGCATTCCACTGAACGCCTAATGTTTTAGTTGAACTCATATCTTCAATTCTCAAAAATTCTTCATTCAACAAATCCTCTGATCGGACGTTTGAAAGCAAACTCGGGTGATTTGCCGTTATCTTTTTCAACGGCAATCCTGCCGAATGCAATGTATTAATTAGTTGTTTTTGCGCCTCTAGCGCTGAAGCAATAGTATGACCTCCAGTCAAAACGTCATCAACATATAGCTCGTTTTTTATTATTTTAGACGCAATTGGACTTGTTTCTCTTGACTCTTCAGCCAATTGCAACAATGTGCGAATCGCCAAATAAGAAGCACAGTTTACACCAAAAGTAACTGTGCATAACTCATAATCTTTAATTTCTTCATTAACATCTTTCCTAAATAATATTCTTTGATACTGCCAATCAGAAGGATGCACAAAGATCTGTCGGTACATTTTCTCAATGTCACCGTTAAACACATACTTATACAAGCGCCAATTCAAAATTATAGACACCAAATCATTTTGTAATATTGGCCCTGTATGCAAAACATCATTTAAGGAATACGAGCTTTTCGTTTTACTCGATCCATTAAAGACCACTCTCACTTTTGTGCTTGTACTTTCTGGTCGAAAGACAGCATGGTGTGGTAAATAATATGAATAATATTTTCCATCATTACAGATTTCCTTTGAATTTGTAGGCTTCATGTGTCCTAATGACAAATACTCCTTCAAAACATCATTATACGATTTTTCTACTTCTTTATTTTTCCTCAATTTTGTTTCCATATGCTCATATTGCTTCTTTGCTTTAAATCTGGACGAATCTAAACATACTTTATTAGGAAATTCATCTTTAAATGGTAATCTTACAACGAACTTTCCATCTGAACGACGGTAAGTCGTATTAGCGTAAAATTCCTCACAATAGTTGTCCGATTCTGTAGCAATTGGAACGTTATTAACTTCTTCTTGTTCCCAGAATTTCTTTAGTGCGGAACTAATGTCATCTTCGCTATGTTCTTCTACTTCTACTGAAGCTAAACAAATTTCATTTGATTTTATTGGCCCATAGATGTACCAACCATAAATTGAATTTTGAGCTATCATGTTTCCCAATATGTTCTTCTTAACACCTTCCAATATTATTTGTGGGATAACATCGCTCCCAATTAGCATGTCTATTTGGGCAGAAATCATAAACCCAGGGTCTGCCAATTTTAATTCTTTTATACTTCCTAAGTCAGAAATTGATACTGTTTGTGTCGGCAACAAACTCGTTAAATTTTGAACAATTAATGCTTCAGTTTCAATTTCGTTGTTGATTGTGTCTGAACACAGCGTCAGCATACATTTTTTATTGGAGTTTGCAACGACTGTTCCACTCAGACCACTTATTTTAAAATTTGTCTTTTCTGTGCAAAGTCCAATTCTTTTTACAATTTACTGGGTTATAAATGTTCGCTTAGAAGCAGAGTCAATGAGCGCTCTAACAGTAAATAGTTCCCCAGCATGTTTAACTTTTACTAATGCTGTTGGCAACATAATGTCATCATGACACACTGAAACATATGTTTCCACATTGGAAGCTTGAACTATCGAACTAGATGAACAAGGCATTTCATCAACAGTATTGTCATTTGCTGAACGGTCAGGTGCTTGGTTATCCCTTGTTACATTTCTTGGTTGTATAGATCTCTCCTGCCCATTACTTTGTAGGTGCAATTTAGTATGATGTTTCTTTTTGCTAAACATACACCTATGCACACTCACGCATTCCTGCGAAATATGTCCACTTGTTAGACAATTATTACACAACCTCTTTTCTCTTGCGAACTCTATTCTCTGATTAACAGTCATATTATTAAATCTCATACAATTTTTCAAAATATGGTTCTTATAACACATGACACATCTGTTTGATTGTGTCGAATGAGCATTTTGATGCGATATATGATCATTGCCAAATGAAGTTGAAGCTGTTTGACTTCTGAGACCATCTATTCGCTCTAGAACCCGATGTCTGTTCTTAAGAAAATCTTCTATTTGCGACCATTTGGGTAGCTCTTAATGTGACTCGAGTGTATCAACCGGAAGCTTAGTTGAACATAAATATATTAAAATTGGATCCCATTGATCCACCTTTATCGATTGAATTCTTTTAATATATTTGCTAGATTCAACCGTTGCTGCAGAAAGATTGAATAATATCTTCAGTTGGTTATCAACTAGTACCCTAACATTTTCGTATCGCACCGATAATGCTTCCCATGCTAACGAAAAATTTTGATCAGATAAAGGGTACCGATCTACAATTCTACCAGCCTCACCTTTAGTTTCATTACGCAAATGATAAAGCTTTTTCGCTGGTGTGAGTCTGGGATGATTTCCATAAATAGCCGTAAACATATCTCTAAATGTTGGCCATTCTTCATAACTTCCGTAGACGTCTTGAGTGTCACAAGGTGGCACTTTAATACAAATCTCAGATATATCAAACGTTGTACCCGGAGGATAAACAGCTGAGCTGTGAAACAACGATGGATTTGTAACTTCGCCTCTAACGTTATTACTTTGGCTCTGCGCCTTTCGATTTTTTAATATTTCCAATAATGTAGCTTTAGTCAATTGGTAATTATCTCTGACTGACTCATAATATTTTTTTACCTTTATTTTATATTGTTTATCTTCCTAATCTTCTGTACCCGCAAAAAATACACTCTCAAACGCACTACGTAAGTTTTGCCAATCTTCATCAAGCGATTCTAATTTTGTTTCTATTAAAGAATCGCTTAAATCCTTTTCTGGCATATTTCTCAATTTTTTGCATTCTTCCAAAAGGTTGTCAGCTTCATACTCGAACTTAGCACAACTTACTGACTCCATTTTTGATTATTTTATTGTTATCTTTTTTTTCAAAATGTTATCTATTTTTTTTTTATTTATGAATTTTATTAATTTATGAGTATCTATTTTTAAACGTTTTATGGTAGTTATATCGTATTTGCTTATACTTGTTATTATTTATATTACACTTTCAAACTTTAACGTTCAATGTATTTACTAAATAATAAATAAATGAAGTTATTCCACATAGATTTCAAAATGTTTGAAGTATAATTATATTCGTTTCTCAATAAATATTTAATATATAAAAATTTATTGAAAACTTATTAATATGTTTTAAATTTAGTTTTTAATTAAATATATATATTTTTTATTTTTTAATTTTTTATTTTTATTGTATTTATTCTTGTATTTTATTGTTATTATTAGTTTTATTTCTATTCAATGTCAATTTATGATACGTTCAGTACTTGTGCTGCGTTAAGATACGTTTACGACAACCTTTCGTTACGTTTCACTAACTTGCTCACTTTCCTGAACACTTCCTAAAATAATCGATGGTCAGTATGACAGCTGACAGATCGATGTAAACAACAAGGAACAGGTGATAATGACTTGTTCGATGTTGTAAAATGGCAGATGATCAAAACGAAGAGCAAATGCCAAAATGATGGAAAAAATAAATGCAGTGAGAGTGATCTTTATAAATGTGTTAATGTATATGTGTTATTTTAAAGCGTTTTAGATGTAATAAGAACACCGCTTTCAATGTATTTCACAAATTACTTCAATTTGTTGTATGTATTAGTGACAACAAACAACACAAAAGCCGCCACTTTCAAATGCAAATTACAAAACAACAACACTTCTCACTACTTTACAATTAATTTTAAATTATTATTTTTTTTTTGTGATTTTGTTGGCAAATCAGCCGATTCTTATTTTTTGGACTCGAAGGACCATGTACAAGTTCCGATACGGTCGAAAGGACTTGTAGGGTTTCTAATTCTACTGAGTAGATTTAGAATCGAAGATTATTGTTGAACAGGACGGACAACGATATAAATTTGCAAACTACAACAACACAACAAGTATTCTGACGATACTTACGTTTGTTGTCTGCAAATAAAAACACAAAAAATAAACTTTCAAATTCAAACGTATGACGCTGACGGTCAATTTATTTTGTAATTAATTTATTATTTGTTATTGATCTGGCGATCGACACTATGGGTTTTTTTTGACCTCAAGAAGAAGAGTGGTCCCCTTTCGGTGGTAGTGATGGGAACTTGTCGATCGTTATTCATCGATGTTAATGAGGTCCATGTCGATGTCATCATCGATGGGGTTGGGAAGATTTGCAACATATATCGACCAACCGAAGTCCAATTTTGCATGGGGTTAGAGTTTTAGAGGACGAGATTTAGCGTGAAGTAGACCACACATTTTGTATGAAAATTAACAAAAGTTCTATTTACTTGCAAATTCTTATGTGAAAGTCACTTTTCGTCTAAATCACATATACATGAAAGGGGACATCAGACCTTTACATTGTTTTGAATATCCACTAGCATGATTTTAGGCAGATTTTTCAATAGAACTGTTGCAAAGTTTGGTACTAGAAACTCGCAATAGATAACAACGCCTGTATCAATCTGATTTCGTAGGTATTGTCAATAATTTTATTTTCTTTCTTTATCTCACTGTGGAAGATATTAAAAGTTAGTACTTTCAAAAAAAAATCCTCTTGTAATGATGATCTCCCCAATCGGGCCAATCTTCTTTTTTTAGAATTTCCCATATATTTTATTTGAAAATCTACAATTTCTTATTTAATGAGAAAAGAAATCGTAAATAATTGCAATTACCAAAAAGATCCCATCATAAACAATCAACACGGCGTAGAAAATTAAGAACAAATTTGTTGTGTTGAAAATGGAAATGGAACAATACTAAAAATTAATATAAACAGCTGAATTCGTAGTGAAAATTGAAATTCGAAGATATTAGATCCGAAACAATAAATACACACCTTCTGTGAAATGGCTTAAAGATATTTTTTCTGTAGGTCCGCAAATAGTCCTTGATCTACAAATCTAATCTTTCTTTTATCAGAATTTACATAAGAGGATATACCCATAATACAGGCTGAGATAAAAAAAAAACTGCAACCAACTTCAGACTGTTGTCATTTCCAAGCCACTCGTCCGAGAGCTGTTAAAAATATTCCAGTAACAGCTCATTATATTAGTGTTTACAAACGCACAAAAGCATTTTGGTAAGAATTTTTCAATTCAAGCGTGATAGTGGGATTTCTTTATATTTGGCTGGAATACCACAAGTGGCTATAGTGATACTAGTAGCGTAGCCCGTAGCGGAAGTGGACGGAAGAAAACAGCACCATCAGCAGAAATGGTCACAGTGGCCGAAAAATGTCTCGTGAGCTGAACATATCGCAATATTCCATTCGGCAAATATTGAAAAATGAGCTAGGGGTAAAGCCATTGAAATTCCAAAAAGTTCAAGATCTTACACCACAACAAAAAGAAAATAGACTCAAAAGAGGTAAAGAGTTGCTTCGCTTGGTCGAAAGTGGTGAACTGCCGAATTTGGTTCTCTCCGATGAGAAAAAATTCGTTGTCTAGCAGTTTATAAACAAACAAAATGATCGTGTTTACTTGCCAAAGAGGTCAGCTTAAAATGTTGGCCATCAGAACTCAAGCCCCGGCCATGGTGATGGTGTGGGCCGCCATAACAGCAGGTGGTCGCACTCCGCTCGTATTAATCTCCGGATACCAATCCGTTGGACTAATGTGTCTGGTTTATTTTGGAGAGCAAGGTTGGCACTAAAAAAAATACAAAAGTGTCGATCACCTCAAGCAAGCGCTTCGCCGGGAATGGGACAAAATACCGCAGAGGTTGCTCCGAGGGCAGCGTGTGACTGTTTCATTGGCGGTTTGAAGGCCATAATTCGTGTCAAAGGTGACCAATACGAACAAATCTAAACTTATTCTAAAAAAATATATAAAAATTATGGCATTTGTCTTTGTGGCAGTTTTTTTAAGCGTAAAATTCTAAGACGATCTAGCGATGTCCGTCTGTTGTAATCACGCTTTCTTTTAAACGTATTGAGACAGAAGGCTAAAATTTTGCATACATGCATAGTTTACCAGTAGGCATGTTAAGTTCGAACATGCGTTCGTACTTGTTGAGTTTGTTTATTTTTTTTTATCAGAATATACATAAGTTCTACATGAGAAGATGTACCGTCATTATATTCAGCACTACGAGAAGATCTTCAAATTTTCTATGAGAAAATCTCAAAAAAATCCTTTAGAGATAGATTTGACATAAGAAGTTTACAAATTTGACATGCGAAAATAATATAATAATAGGATTTCCTATTTTATGAATTCCATTTACTTCTTCTTTAAGTTCAAAAATTAAATATTTTTTACTTAAGCTACATTGATTCTCAACACATAACCGTTCAACCAAAGTAAACAAAAACCCATGAGAACACGAGCACCGAAAATATGGAAATATAAAACGGCCATTTGATAATTCGAAAATCATATTCCAAATGTATTTTTTTGTAATTTGTAAAGTAATTTCGTGCGTTATATATTCAATTTTTTTTATCAAAAATGAGAAGTGTGAAAAACATTTATGGATTTGCTACAGTCTTTTTTTTACTAGCGGAACATATGGGCCATTATACAGACAAATTATGAGAATGAACTTATAAATTAAAAAGTAATTATAAATTCATGTTTGTTCTTTATGAATGTGTGTATTGAAATTTTCTCGTGATTTTTGAGAGAGAAAAAATATTTTGTTCTTTATGTGATGCCATTAAATGTTTTTCACGTTCAAAGCGTGTGTATTTCCAGCCCATAATTGTTGTTAGCTCATATTATTTTACATTGTCTTGGGTTGTTTGTGTTTCTCTGTTTATGACTTTGTTGGGGGTCGTTAATAGATTTTCACCACATCACAAAAAATGCTGCAGTGGACAGTGAAAAATGACAATTTGTTATGGTAAATTAGGAAAATACTCAGTTTCACTTTTGGCACAACTCCAATTAGGACATTTAGGACATGTTACCGACGAACTGAAACTAAATCTTGGTAACAAAATTTTTGGCAAACATATACAAACAATATTATTATGAAAATTTCATATTCGAAAAATATCTTCATTAGCTTAAACTCCTACAATTGAGAAAGATTCAGTCGGTGTCGATAGATATAGTTCCTCAGAATTAGAATTAACACTTAATAGTTTAGGCAGGTAAACTCAAATTTGAATTATTATACCCTACACCACGTAGTGGTAAGGGTCTTATGTGTTTGAGCATTTGTTTGTCACATGGAGAAGGAAGCGAGATAGACTCATATTTACTTTTGAGGATTTTCATAGAATCACTTTCTAAGTCGATTTATGCATGTCAGTCCGTCCGACCATGTGTTAACAAAATGCAGGTCCCATTTAATAACCGATTTAAACACACAATATTTGTATGGCCCAAGGACGAACCTTATTAAACCAACCAATTTCGTGCACCAAATGGACAATATAAGTCCAAATGACCTGATTTTTTTGGGTACATCCAAACGAATTCTGTGTAGAAGCAAGTATATCAAATTTGGTGGAAATCGTTTCAGATATAGCTATAGCTCCCATATATATGTTCCATCCGATTTGGTGTTTAAGACCTCACATTCGTTGTATGCCCTCTGCTAGATTTATCTTCAACCAATTTCGGGTTAATTGTGCACCAAATGGTCAATATCAGTCCTAATGACCTTAATTGTGGCACATACGACCGAATTCAGTCTGGAAGCAACTACAAAATTAGGTGATTATCGGTTCAGATTTATCGTTTAAGTAACTCACATTCGTAATATGTATTCTACAACGTTTATATTCGGTACCAGATATCAGATACAGCACAGAAATACCTCTGCTATTTCTGCATATAAATCTTTATCCGATATCAGGTTGATTGTGCACATAATGGTTAATATCAGCCCAAATGGATTGAGTTGTGACAATTCAGACTGAATTCATCCTTGCCGCAAGTACTTCTAATTTGGTGAAAATCAATTCAGATATATGTAGCTATAGCTCCCATATATATGATTTAACCGATTTGGTGTTTAAATCCCTCACATTCTTAATATGCATTCGATAACAATGATATTTGGTACAAGATATCAGAAATACCTCAGCCAAATTGTATCAAGACCGATTCAGATTTGGATATGGCTGCCCGTATATAGATTTTTCCGATCTGGACTGAATTTTTGCAGCCCAGATGAAAGTATTCAAATTTTGATAAAAATCGGTTCAGATATGGGCATAGATCCCATATATACAGGGTGAGAAAAAAAACTGCAAAAAAGTCAAAAGTCATCATTTTTACGTTTTTTTTTTTTAAATTATTGAATGAAAGTAATCGGAAATAGCATCAAATTTTAGAATAAGTTTAGATTTGTTCAAAAAGGTCACATTTGGCAGGAATTAAAGTCTTCAAACGGACAATGAACGTCGTCACACGCTGCCTGAATTTTGCTCTGCGGTATTTTGGCCCATTCCCGGCGAAGCGCTTGCTTGAGGTGATCGATACTTTGATACTTTTTAGTATCTGAGTGCTGGGTGCGATGGTGCTGAGTCCTGTTGGAATGTCCACGGTCTGCAACAAAATGTTTACGTGCCCAAGGCTTTAATACACCCTCCAGAATATTTTCGCGATAATATTCGCATTTATTCTGATGACACGGTCGATTAATATGAGCGGAGAGCGGCCATCGTCTGTTATAGCGGTCCATACCATTACCATGACCGGCGCTTAAGTTCTGGTGGCCAACCGAAGGTGCATATTTTCTGTTGACCTCTTTGGCAAGTAAACACGATCATTTTGCTTTTTTAAACTGCTGGACAACGAATGTTTTCTCATCGGAGAAAACCAAATTCGGCAGTTCACAACTTTCGGCCAAGCGAAGCAACTCTTTAGCTCTATTTAATCTATTTTCTTTCTGTTGCGGTGTAAGTTCTTGCACTTTTTGGAATTTCAATGGCTTTACCCTGAGCTCATTTATCACTATTTGCCGAATGGCAACAACAATTATATTTGATACGGGGCAACAGATACAGGTCGAAAGTACCTCTGCCAAATTCTAATGAGATCGTTCCAGGTTTTTGATATGCATAATCATCCGATTTTACGATCATTGCTCACCATATATGTAATACCATATTGAATTAATTAATTAATATGAACCCGAATTTTATCATTTGGTGAAACCCAGTCCTGTATATTTATTGCTCCAATAAATATTTTTTAATATAATCCTTTTCGACTGCACTATACGACGGTGTTATTTGGTACTAGAGGTACAAAAGCATCCATCAAACTTGTTGAAAATCGATTGGTTGGTTTTTCATCATAAGTTTTTTTTTTTAAAATTTTCTGTTCCAATTAAAAAAAGACATTAAAACACATTACAAAAATATTGTTTTTTACAAATTTGTTTATGACAAAAGACAATTTCTGTAAAAATGATTTTCACTTTGCATATGTATGTGTTCTTGTTGTGTCTTTTAGTTTTCCATTTTCTTCTTTCTTTTCGTTTATCGTCAAATGCTAGTCAAGAGTGTCATGACCTATAAAACTACAAAAACTAATAATATTTTACTGTTTTTTTTTTTTTTTTTTTTTTTTTTTTTTTGGCAACGAAGACGAATATGGCTTAGCAGAATTAATTACGAAGTGGAAAATTCCCATTACGAAGAGATTTTGTGATCCATGTCACATAATTACGCTTAATCTGTTTATTCAGAGTACTAAAATTGCTGGGATTTGAGTTGCTGGCAGATGGTAATTAACTTTAATTAGACAAAATTTTTATTAATTTATGTGAATTTTGGAAATTTTTCGAATAAATGTCATAAACTAAGACATTGAAAGTATGTTCAGTAGTGTGCTTTAGTCAAAGCTTTGAAATTTTGAGAAACTAAGAGCAATAAATATAGAACTCAATGAAAGTAAATCTAAAATCAAAATTATTAAACTTCTTAAAGGTATCACAAATACCAAATACCTGATCATCTCTTTTATCTGCATCGATGGCACAGGGTTCTGACCCTTACTGCGGTGTAGCTAGATTCGTAATTTCCATCAAAAGACACGTTGAAAGCCAGCCCTAGGAACGCTGCCTGTGATGTTAACTAGCCTGCCTAGGCTGCCTGATAATTGTTAGATATTTCAATAACAAGTATAAAATTTGGAATCGGTTGAGAAATTAGTTGTCAGGGGTGTGGGAACCTATGTTTGGAACCTTTATACAGTCTTCATCATACAAAACGATTCACCAATATTTTTCTCTATACAAGATTTAAGATAGAGGTTTGAAATTTGATAGAGACCTTTGGATTCGAATTCTCAGTATGTAAAAACTCTCCTTGTACGAAAAGTTTCTTTGGTCACACTTGCCAATTAAATTGAGCTTAACTCTGTAGATTAATTTCCCAAAGCGAATAAAGCGACTTCGCAGCAAATTTTCAATGTAGGTCCATATTCCGCAATGGAGCACACATATTGCCTCATGATTTAAATTATTCTCAGTATATTGATCATATTTTTTATACCCACAGCCGTATGGCTACAGTTACCTTCTGTATCATTTTATACGCCAAAATTTTTAATTTGGCTGATGATTCTTCAAAGATAGGTAAAAATGGTCCACTGCTTTCCCTTATGGTTCCCCTATAAATATTAAACATTTGCAAAATTTTAAATATTGCATATCTTACAAAGAGGATCCGATTTCACCAAACTTGGTGCAGCACAATATTTTTATCAAGCCTATGTTAAGGTAAACATTTATTCGAAATGTGTTGTAACATAACTCTTAAAAAAAGGCCCTAGTTCGGATTGTCAAATTTTAAATTTTGCACATCCCAATATTTCAACCAACACTAAATACCCCAGATTTAGAGACAAAATAGAAGGGATCACTCCTTCTGGTACCTCCGCCATAACGGGTTCAAATTTTGAGTAACCATAAGGCTCATAGAATCCGATTGTTTTCATCTTTGGAACATCCTAATATTTCTCACAAGACAAGATCTTGTTAGATCTAAAATTGTTATTTCGATGTGTAACAAACGGAACGGAACCCCCTACTATGTATGGTAGAGGGTAAAAAAATAAAATATATAGGTGTAATATTTATGATACAGACCTCAAAAAGGTGTACATTAGTAGGTTTCCCACATAGGAAAATATATGGATCTTCCTCTCTCACCGAGCTGGGTCGAACAAGGTATGTATGTCCGTCCGTCCGTCTGTCAATGTTAATTTGTAATCAAACTACAGGTCAAACTACAGGTTGAAAATGGAGGTGGGGTTAGGGTTAGAATTTTTGTTTTGGAGATGATCAATTAATATTCAGAGGTTAAAATGGCCCAAAAACAAAAAATTTCCTGATATTGGAGTTGCTCTATAGCCACAATTATGAACCAATCGACGCGAAAATTTATATGGAGTTAGAGTTTAGGACTGGGTAGAAGCCTACCAATTTTGGGCGGCCATCGGGCAATATTTACCTGGTAAAATAGACGCTAAATTTCCACTAAACCGCGAATATATTTAATCCTAGCCAAATCACAATTACCTTAAAAAGGTTACTTCTGACCATTACGGTGATGCTTATAGCCAAGAATTCGTATATATAGCAAAATAGGTACAATATATATGTAAAAGAATATATCTTATTTATTCTGCTTATAAGTCAAGAATCGCTGAGCCGATTTTCACAATTCTGAATGTTCTCTTGTCAGCAAAGGAAAAAATCTATCGTTTTATCTATCCCATATATTATGTGAATGTCACAATTATCGTTCGAACCTCACGAAATTTTGCATGTGGGTAGGGTTAGGGTCAGAATTAAAGCCTATTGTTCTTAAGATGTACATTTAGGGGTTCAAATGGACTAAAAAACAATTAATTTTTCTAATTTTGTAGTCGCTCTATAGGTCACAATTGAAATTAATCGACACGAAATCAGAACGGCATCAGAAGAGAGTTAAAGATAAAGACATTATTTTTGATATTATTTCAAAAACGAAATCTTCCAAAATGAATAAGGACATAAGGGGACTTCGAACATATTGTAGGGTATCACATGGTCGGCCCCGCACGACGATAACCTTTGCTTACTTTTTATACACTCCCCCATACTATGGAGGGTATATTCACTTTGTCATTCCGTTTGTAACTCCTCGAAATAATCATATCAGACTCAACAAAGAATATACATTCTTGATCAGCATAAAATTCTAAGTCGATTTAGCGATGTCCGTCTGTCTGTCCGTCTGTCTGTTGTAATCACGCTATCTTTCGAACTAATTGAGATAGAAGGCTAAAATTTTGCACAAATGTTTATTTTGCCAGTAGGCAGGTTAATTTCGTAAATGTATATAACAGCGTACAACAGAAAATTGTCTGAGCAGGTCCATATAATGATAGCCCCCATATAATGCTACCTCCCGATATTCAGTATTTTGATGATTTTAGCGACATTATTCGTCGGAATTGTTTCAAATTTGGCATTTAAAGTTCGTAACGGATACTACAGTTTATGACAGAAATTTGTTTATGCAGGTCCAGGTCTTCGTATAGGCCCGATAAATCAGTACCTCCCTATATTTGGTATTTTGATGATTTTAGGCACAATACTCACAGAAATTGTTTGAGATGTCGTATTTGAAGTTCGTAATGGATGCTACAGCCTGTGACAGAAAATTGTCTATGCAGGTCCAGGTCTTCGTATAGCTCCGATATAACGGTCCCTCCCTACATACGGTATTTTGATGATTTTTGCTACATTATTCACCGTTTATTTCAAACTTCGAATTTAAAAATGGCTTATGACAAACAAAGCCTATGCAGATCCCAATATATTCAGTATTTTTAAAATTTTAACAGAATTTTTAACGGATTTTATTTTTTGAAAATTTCCAAATTCGTTCCAAATGGTGGAGGATATTCAAAGTTCGATCCGGCCGAACTAACTGTTTTATTTTCAATTTTATGCCATTATTATGGGAGGTGGACCGATATATCCCATATTTACATTCGATCTGTAGTTGATATATTGATAGTTGATATAGATTGATTCGCATACTAAGAGAAATGTAATAATTGACCTTAAGTGAAGGAGATGCCAGAATTATTGCCAATCTCAGTAATCAAAACATTCGTTAAAGACCCCATGAAGTCTATATATTCGTCTGCCTGTTGAATACTCAACGTAGAGCCTTAAATTTGGTGAAATAGTTTCATTGTGTCAAGGACGGTTGATTGGTTGGTTTACGTGGTGGCTATCATAACCTCAATTAGAATGTTGACTATACCGTTATAGTGTGTTGGTATTAATTAACGAACGAATGACGAACTTTGGATGTTCGTTAGAGGTAGATCCCGCTCTAGCTAGCTCGTCTGCTTTTTCTTTACCAAAAACATGCTTAAAACCGAAGTCCATGTAATAACTGCTCTGGTCAGGTGCTTCAACTTAGCAAGTTCTTCTTCACGTTGAAAAATGTGATTAAATTAGCGAAATACCTCTTTTATTTAGACATAGGGCAAAAATAATTACTGCGAACTGGGAACAGGAAATCCGATTTGAAAATATGGCTAAATCCCCGTAAATATTTGAAATTGTGTGATGTCAATTGTGATGATGGACAACACAATATCTTAGACCTAAATTGAACAAGTAAAATAAAAAACAGCAAAATTCGGCCGGATCGAACATAAAATATCTCTCAACTAAAACCTCTTATATGGAAGCTATATGAAGACGTGGCCCTTCATAAGTAATTTTCATTGGTCCCTAAGGCCTTTCCGCATATTCTAAAATTCAGGCGAAGCTTCATAAAACTTATGAGATTACCCACGAACTTGATAGACGAAGCCCCGACATTACCCAACTAATCGCAGAAATTTCTAAGGAGTGAGGATAGTTTCATATCTAAAATAGAGAATTTTTGTCTTATCACATGTGAAGCATTTAAAGATCAATTTATAAAAGACAGATTTCCCAACATAGCCTTCTCTATTTATTTATCTTCTGCCGTGTTTACAATTCCGAACGGAATTTGTGAAGACAAAAATAAGAAATGTCTGCATTTACTTTTTAAATGGCATTATATTTTCTTAAGAACCCCCAATTTCCCTTTCAATTTGTTCCCCTATTCCCACCATTCAAATATTTCTCTTGGCATTGGACCAAAATTGTTGTCCAAAACTGTGGAGAGAGAAAAAAGAAAAGTGTCACTGCACACAAAATGGCACCAGAACACTTTCGCCCAATCGACTGATAATTATTTTTGGCAAAACAAATACCAAAAAGAATTCGCTCATAAATTCTGGCGGAATGTTAAACGGCTAAACAAACGACAAGCAACGGAACAAAACAGAACGGAACGGATGTGTAAACTGCTGTAAGGAGGGACGAACGGATGCGCTGAGCAACAGAGAGACCTAACTTACACACACACACACATGTGTGTGTATAAAATGTTGGTGCTGTTATATACCACCCAAGAACATTCAAGTACATTTTATATTCATTTCCACACTAAAGTCAAGGCCAGAAGATTTACGAATTATTTTGGGGTCAAATTTTATTGATTTTATTATGCTGTTGTTGTTTCTTGCAGCCCAGCTGAGCTCAGAGAAGACAAAAACACAAAAACAAGTTTTCATTTTGGTTTTTGGCCAAAGTTCACGAATTGGTCAATGAAGCCATTGTGCCAGAGTGGCATTTTCTTAAATCGTTCAGAATGCGAGTTAGCTTAATTTTCTTGTTTCTTTTTGTTGTTATTGTTGGCAGATTGTGTTTCGATTTGGAAACAAAAAGACAAATTATTGTTATTGTTGTGTAAGTGGAAATAGGACAATTTAAACATAAATATGTATGTAGTCACACATACATATTTTGTTAAAATGTGATTTTCGTCTTATTAGAAATGTATAGTTGTGTATTTAAGATTTCCTGACATTGCAATTTGAATATAACAAAACATATTTATTTTGTTAATAAGATATAAATAATAAAAGCAAAACTGTTTTATTCAATTAAATATGTGTAAAGGTCATTGAAACGGACCCGAGGTGACCATGCGTTGTCATATCACTCCAACTTTTAAAATGGGGGACCTTCAAGCGTAACTAATCAAAACGGATCCTGACATCAATAAAGGAGTTAAAAAATATATAACTAAAGTAGCTGACAGCAATAAAAGATTTCAATAATCCATATCAAGAGCCGTTGTTTCACTACTACTAAATAGAGTTATGTGAACCGCCAGAGAGCACCGAAGATACTTGGATTACTCATAAAATACCCCCAAATTTTTCAAAATATAACCAGTAAAAAAGAAGCTAACTTCGGCCGGGCTATCTTTTATATGCAAAATGTAAAAAGCTCTACAAAAAAGCCGCTATAATTTAAACTAGTAAGAAAAGGTCAAAAGTCGGGCGGGGCCGACTATATGATACCCTACACAATTATGTGTACTTAGCAGAGTATATTGAGAATTTATGCGAGATTCAATATAAAAATATCTATTCTTTATGGGCTAATATTATATGTATGGTGGGCTATAACTCGGTTGAAGATGTATATGGAATCTATATAAAAATCTGAACCGATCTCAATAAAATTTGGCAAAGCTATTTTCGAGCTTCTGAAGTCCGGTATCAAATATCATTGTTGTGGATTGCATATTACTCTGGTGAGGGACTAAAAAACCCAAATCGGATGAAACATATATGGGAGCTATAGCTACATCTGAACCAATTTCCCCAAAATTCAAAACACTTGCTTTTGAGTTGAATTCCGTCGGAAGTATATATATATACTTCCATATATATATAGGAAAGTATAAAAATTATATTATAGTATAAAATTCAGGCCATTTTACCTTATATTGGTCATTTGGTGCCCAATTAACCCGAACTCGGTTGAAGATATGCATGGGAGTTATATATTTAAATCTGACGTCGATCGGATGTCTATAAAATTTGACAGAGCTATTTCCGGGCTGTACCTTATATCTGATTCCACACATCATTCTTATGTAGTGCATATTACGAATGTAAGGGAATATGGGAGCTATAGATTTATCTGAACCGATTTTCCAAATTTTATGTACTTATTTCTTGAGTGAATTCGGTCGTATGTGCCAATAATTCAGGTCATTTGAACTGATATTGGTCATTTGGTGCACAATTAAGCCGAAATCGGTTGAAGGTATATATGGGAGCTATATCTAATAATAATAATAAAGGCGACCTGCATTCTGTTCACAAGAATACATAGACAGACAGACAGACTGACATGCACAAATCGACTCAGAAAGTGATTTTATGAAGATTCTCCAAAGTAACTATGGGTCTATCTCACTTCCTTCTCCATGTTGCAAACAAATGCGCAAAGACGTAGTACCCTTATCACTATGTGGTACAGGGTTTAAAAAAAGACACGTACATCGGCGTTTTGAAAGTGTGCATCGCAAAGTAACCTAAATAAAGGTGGGAAGGTCCTCCCTCCTAAACACTTTTTTAAATTTTTTAATTAAGATCCCTTGCAATCCGGATAAAAATACAAAGATTATGTTAACTCTCTAGCGAGTCATCAAATGGGTCCTTTTTAAATATGGCTAAAATCTCCCTTTAACGGGATCGTAGCAACTCTAAACATTCCACAAAATTATTTGTCATTAAGTTTTATAAATTCTATGGGTCCTAGAAGTCGTCAAAAGTATAAATCTTAAATAACCGCCAGGTATTCATATATACATAAAAGAGACAATGCCTGAAAGTAACATAAAATTTCATTTTAGTTAGAAGGTGTCAAAGAAATAAGTATAAATACAAAAACAAAATTTCAAAAAGTACAAAGTTTCACTATAAATCTCTGAATGAATCACCTAATTAGATACAATAGTTTTTATGAAGTCTCCTTTTATGAAAAATCTCCCTTTTATAACATTCTTTTGGGAAAAATGTCAAAGATGTTATTGTAGATCAAATGTCTCTATGAGTCCCTGAACAAAAGAAATTTGTATATCAATATGTGCCATGAAAAAATATCATAACCAATTGTAGGTTCGTGAGAAAGTTCGAAAGAACTTACCCTCACTTACCCAAACGCGAACTATTGGTGGAAAGGATTATTTTTCACGGAAATAGGTCTGCTCGCAACAGAGCTCAGGGAGCTACGAATTTACAGAGAGCCGGAAATTCGTCAGAGTTAAACATCTGCATCTACGGCGTCTGGGTTTGCCAAATATATAATTCAGCACCAAAATGTGAAACCTAAGGGTAAACAACTTGGGCGAACTTTGGAAGGGTGCAAAATTGGCAACTGTTATTCTACCGGAAATCCCAGCCAGAAAAGTGGTATCGGCGTTGGTTCCACATCCAGAAGTGGAAAAAACTCATTTAGGTACAAAAGGTTGAACCATCATTAGTCAACCAACAGGGGACTTGACATTAAGGTGGCGTAAACAAGGATGGAGAAGACTACTTAGTGGCTACTCAAACGCCGAAAACTCAATATTTAAGGAGTTATGGCCATTTTAAAATATTGATTAATTCATGCCTTAAAAAGTGATCACAAATTATAGCTAAAAACGCCGAAAACTCAATAAAGAAAAGAAAAGAAGGACGAAACGGATGTACAAATAATCAAGTAAGAAGGACAAAACACTCTACAATTATTCCCATATTTGATTTGACTGGAGGTATGTTATCTGAAAAATATCATCATATCATATTCATCACGGTATATCTTGGAAGTTCGACTCACGGTTAATTTTTCCTTCGGGAGTCTCAATACACTCATCAAAAAAAAAAGACTTTTCCTTCCCATAAAACGATTGTTCACCATATAATTGAAATATAAACTCATGTTTTATTCATAATGAAATTTTACTCATTCTAATAAATATTGTGATCTTTCATTTAGAATGAATTAAGCTTCTTTTTTCTACAAACGATTTTATAATATAATACCTTTCTTACGAGGAGGACAATGACCATATTTTGTCATAATTGTATACCACCAAGTAGTTAAACCGTATCCACTCTTGCCATGTATGTACACATGTATGTGCAATGACGAAATGAAAGTTAATTAATTTAACCAAAATAATTGAATGGCTATAAAAACATTGGGCGATGGTAGCAAAATCATAAAATATTTTAGTGGAAAATATCTCATTACTTGACGTTTACATTTATTACTAATAATATATATTTTTTATTGTTAACAAAATATTATAGTCAATTTGACTGTTCTCTCCTATGCGGAGAGAGCAAAGTGTGAGTGTGTATTGGAAAGAACAAAAGGAACAGGCAAGTACTTTTTTGGCAGCAAATTAAGCTGTTAATTCTATGGAAAGGAACAGTGTCTGATGGAAAAATTCCAAAAGAACGGTTGTCAATATTTAAAGCAGTCCTGAAATGCAATTCCTTGGTATGTCCTTGGGCTTTCCGAAGGTTAATCATATAAGACTTTCCTTGAAAAATTCCACCTTGAAATTTTTGATTTAGATTAGATTCACTAGTTCGTGTAAAGCCTTTTTGTTACTCGAAATGTACGATTTGTTTGACAAAATTTTTATACCCTAAGACATGTGACTACAGAGGGTACATATCATTTGATACGGTCAAAACGTGCCTCATCGAAATAACGGTTTTAGACCCTAGGTCTCTTTGGGCCAAATCCGTTTCAAAACATTTGGAGTCGATCTAGACTTGTTCGTCCGTCTGTCTGCCTGCTGGTGCAAACGATAACTCTCGAAGAGTATCAGATTTGGTCCAAAATTGGTATATCGTAATATTATTATCAAACTTAGATCGAGTTCGGAGATGGGCAATATCGGTCCACTGCTTTTAGTACATCCCCGACAGGAGGCCAAATCGTTTCTCATCGAAATAACATTTGGAGTCGACCTAGAGTTGTTCGTCCGTCCGTCTGCCTGGCTAGCTGTTGCACACGATAACTCTTAAAGGACTATCCGATTTGGTACAAACTAGGAAATCGTAATATTTTCGTAAAACTTACATTGAGTAAAACGGAGATGGGCAATAATGGTCCACTCCTTTTGGTAACTCCTCCACAAAAGGTCACAGAAAATATTTTAACGTATAAATCAAGATGATAATGTCAAATTTTTTGCAAACTTTGCAAACACTAATATTTTTATCAGTGCTAAGTCAGGAGCGAAATTTGATAATATCGGCCCACTCCATCATGTACCATGTATTTCACATATCCCAATATTTCTATGAACACAAGAATATGTTAGTGAATATGGAATATATCGGACCTCTCCTTCCGAACCTCCCCACAACGGGTTAAAATTTTGAATAACCATGAAACTCATAAAAATCGAAACGAACATTCAATCACCTTCCAAACTCGGCACATCTCAATATTTATACTATGACAAGATCTTCTGCGTTGACGGAATATATTGGATTACTCCTTCTGGTATCTCCCCCACAAAGGGTCAACATTTTGAATAATTATAACTCTTATAAAATGCGAATTAAACATCCGATTCTTTGCAAATTTTACACAACCCAATATTTCTATTAGCACAAGACTTTGTTTGAAGATGGTAGATATCGATCCACTCCCTTTGATACCTCCCCCAAAAAGGAGTCAACGTTTGGAATACCCATGAAATTTATAAAACGCGAAAATAAGCCTCAGATTACATTCAAATTTGGCACCACCAAATATTTCTATCAATACAAGGTGGACGGCATATAACTGTCATCAAAATCAATTCATATTTTTAATTTTACCGAGGGGGATATTAGTAAAACCACTGTACCTACAATGGGACCTACATCCCATTTTTCTGCCCAAAACTATTTCAACGTCTCCATATGTAAACCCTAAAAACTGAAAGTGACCTCAATATCATATTGCAGAATTTTAGCTCTATCCCTTGAACACCAATTAAAGTAACATTTACGTCTCTTCATCCTAGATACCAACAGTGATCCAAAATTAGTACGATTTAGTACTTTTAACAATTAAAAAAACAATCTCCATATCTCAACCCCAATACCAACAGAGACCTCAATTCCAAATTTGAGGATTTCAACTCTTTTATTTCCCCTATAAGTACCATTTAGTTCGATTATAGTACGCATTTCCAAAACCAGCTCCTTCTCTCAACCACAGACACAAATAGTGGCTTCCATATCGAATTTCGGGGTTAAAGCTCTATTTCTTCGCCCAATACAAAATTTAGTACTATTCAGTACATTTATTACATTTATAGTACTCATTTCCAACAACACCTTCATATCTTAATCCGTGATACCAACAGAAACCCTAATATCGAATTTCAGGATTTCAGTCCTATCCCCTCACCCAATACTAAATCTAGTACTATTTAGTAATTTTAGTACAATCAAGTGGTACTAAATTGGGTATTGGGTAAAGGGATAGAGCTAGAATGCCGAAATTCCACATTGAAGTCTCTGTTGATATCTGGTAGTGGTTTTGGAAATGTGCACTATCATTTCCAAAACCACTACCAGATACCAACAGAGACTTCGATGTCGAATTTCGGGATTCCAGCTCTATCCCTTTACCCAATACCCAATTTAGTACCACTTGATACTTTTCGAACAATTATAGTACACATTGCCGAAACACGCTCCAAAGCTCAGCCTCAGATACCAAGAGTGCATCATTAGCAAATTTCACGATTTCCTCTCTATCCCTTCTTTCAATTTAGTATCCATTAGTACTTTTCGTACAATTAAGTACACATTTCTGAAACCGCCTACATATGTCCAGGCTACTCATGAACAAAGACCCAATCACCCAATACCAATTTTACCAAATATAGTACTTTTCGTGCACCTATAGCACAATTTCCAAGCCCACCTCTTCATCACAAACCTGACAGCAACAGGGACCCCAATACAAAATTTAAAAATGTCAGCTTCTTCCGTTCACCCTCAACTAAAATATTCCAAATTCATTACTATTTAGTACAGTTCGCACACTTCGTACATATTTCCAAAACCCATAGCAAATTTTTAGATCTATTCGAATTTCCAGAACCTCTTTGTGGCTCTCATTCCAAATTTCAGAATTCTAGCTCATTCCGCTCGTCCAGCGTTTTTTTTTTTTTCATTCCTATCTCGTACTCAATTTATAATTTTCCGACAATAATAATTCATCGTTTACATGGCAACAAAACAATTTCGAGTCTTTTATTCCTAACACACCAAAAGAAAATAATGTTCCTTAATTTAGTTTATCTTGAATATCCAACTGTGTCCTCCTAATGGCTACTAATGAAGGACGTATTATTCTTCTTAAATCGAAAATAACAAATCATTTATCCCTTCCAAGGAAACGAAAAATGTTGCCAAAAATATCAGAGATATTTATTTCATAATCATCGTCTGGTGGGATAAACGCACCATGGGTGGAAGTCATTCGAAGAAAAATATGTTTTTGTCGCATGAATTGATGCGAATTATTGTCATTAGTCAAAAGGGGTTAATTAATTTGCAGACAAAATAGTCGAATTAATTGTTAAGTAATTGTGGAGGTGTTCTCAAGAGGAAAAGGCAGTTATTAATATATTTTTGAAGATTTCAATAAAATAGGGATTGAACATTTTTGAAGCGGAATGGGTTAAGAGTCGAAAGCAATATTGAATTATTTAATCTTCTCGCACTTATATTAAATAGGGCCCTCTGTTAATGGAGGACCATCTGTTAATGGAGAGAGTTCAGAAACTAGAATTGTTCAAAATTCATAAAAAAGTCACTCAAAAATTATCGCATACCAATATTTTTTTCAGACTGTAGCGGGGTGACTTCATCACATGCGTTAGTCAGAACATACATTGTATCAACAGGAACAACAAAACGGCAACAGCAAGGCCACAAGAAAATGTGTAAATAGCAGTAAGAACAGCGTCAACCAACCAACCACAATCTACGTTGGCCGCGTAATTGACAAATTACCGCATAAAGCAAGAAATTCTCATTCACTTGGTAATTCCATTCGCATATAGTGTTCAGTTTGGGTTACGACAGGCCTGCTCCTGCAGTTGGCTTACCAAAGGCTAGTTGGCGATTTTCTGAAAATTTTTTCTGTCCTCCGGCTAAGAGAATCGTTAGCTAGGAATACTTTTTTAACTGGCTCTCATTAAGTTGAATAGCCAGCAGTGTCGTATATCGCGAAGCGGGGAGAACGTCACACTACTTTGAGTCCGACCATTAAAAAATGGAGTAGTTAGGTCGCTTCATAACCTCGACCGGATGAACATCTGGCGATATAGGCAGCGCTTTCGCAGCGGCTTGGAACTGATAACTCTGCCAGCCGACCCCAATGTATCTATTTCGGATATAGACAGCGACATTGAGGATTTATGTTCCGCCTTGCGAGATGCTTCAGTGCCCAAATAAAGGGCCTTGAGTGTTATTAGAGAACGTAGAGATCTGTTGATCCTGAGCGACGACTAATCCTCACAGCCGATATACACAACTTCGACCAGATTATAAAATCCAATATAAAAAACTTTCTTGTCCAATGGTCCTGGGACCAGTTCTGATGAATATAGGAGAGATGTCATGAGATGTTGGCGGACCAAGTGCAGGGAACGCTTCGGTATGGGGTGGTTTCGCTCGACGACACTTTTCAGCGTCAAGTCAGCTTGGCTGTGAAGGAATTGGAGACCATCCCTCCTTCCATTCATACTCTTAGCAGTTCATTCACTGTTAATGGCTCCTCTGTGGACAACATCTCCCTTTCGGAAGATATATATATATATACCGGGAAGGTTGGCTTTGCGCTTTTAGGCCTGCGGAGGGCAGGAAATCTAATGATATCCTTTTTGACAAGTCCCTTCAACCATTGCCTGAATATAGGGTACTTTCCCACGGCTTAGAAGGAGACCAAGATGGTTCTCATACTAAAGCGAGGTTCTGATCCCTCTCAGTGTGGTAACTACAAGCCTATTTCACTTCTATCACCGTACGAAAAGTAACACAAATCTTTTATTTTGGCAAGAATTAGAAGAACCGTAGAGGGAAGGAAGATTCTACAAGATTGTCAGTTCGGTTCTTATACCCCCTAGCCATATGGGTAGAGACGAATGTTTCTCTGCGGTATTTTGGCCCATTCCCGGTGTAGCGCTTTTCTTGAGGTGATCGACACTTTGGTATTTTTTAGCGCCAACCTTGCTTTCCAAATACTCCTGACACAATAGTCCAACAGATTGGTATCCGGAGATTTTGGTGGTCATTGTGCCCTGAAGCGAGGAATCTCATTTTGTAACCATTTTTAGGTGGCGCGTGCTGAGTGCGATGGTGCTGAATGGCCAAGATCTGCGGCCAAAATGTTTGCGTGCCCAAGGCTTTATACACCCTCCAGAATATTTTCGCGATAATATTCGGCATTTATTCTGATGCCACGGTCGATATATACGATCGAAGAGCGATCATCGGCTGTTATTGCGGCCCACACCATCACCATGGCCGGCGCTTGAGTTCTGGTGGCCAACCGAAGGTGCACACTTTCAGCTGACCTCTTTGGCAAGTAAATACGATCATTTTGTTTGTTTACAAACTACTGGACAACGAATGTTTTCTCATCGGAGAAAACCAAATTCGGCAGTTCACCACTTTCGGCCAAGCGAAGCAACTCTTTTGAGTCTATTTTCTTTCTGTTGCGGTATAAGTTCTTGCACTTGTTGGAATTTTAATGGTTTTACCCCGAACTCATTTTACAATATTTGCCGAATGGAATATTGCGATATGTTCAGCTCACGAGCCATTTTTCGGCCACTGCGACGCAGTTTTTCATCAAGTCGCTTCTTTACTTTTCGAACCATTTCTGCTGATTTTGCTGTTTTTTTTTCCGTCCACTTCCTTGACGTCGGGATAGACACAAAAGATTAATTCAGATTTAAATGCTGGAGTGCTCTAATGATAGTCACTTGTGGTTTTGCAGCCAAATATAAAGAAATCACACAATCACGCTTGAATTCCATCACAAATATCTTTCTTTTGGAAAATTCTTTTGTACGCTTGAAAACAATATTACGTCACGTGAACAGCTGTCGGACAAGTGGCTTAGAAATGACAGCAGTCTGAAGTTGGATTTAAGTTTTTTCATCTCACCCTGTAGGTCCAAGATCTGGCATAGTTAGATATTCTGGTACTTTTTACCAGAATTGTTTCAAATTTCCATTTCGTTATGGGAACTACCTCCTACACCCGAAAATTGCTTGAACAGGTCCACATCTTCGTATAGCCCAATATAAGAGAATCTCTCTATATTCTGTATTTTGAAAATTTTTGCCACACTTTTCACCCGAAATATTTCAAATCCGAAAATTTAAGTTCACAATGGGTACTTCTTCTTATAATGGAAAATTTCCTGTACGGGTTCACGTCTTCGTATAGCCCCCTTATAACGGTACCTCCCAATAGTCGGTATTTTGAGAGGTCCACGCTGCGTATAGCCCCATATAACTGTGTAACCTGAAGTTCTGTATTTTTAAAACTACGGCGGCATTATTCAACGATAATTTTTACACTTCGCAAGTTTCTTTCAAATTATGGAGAGATTTTAGCCCAGAGTGGCCGAACTTAGCTGCTCTCTTATTTGTTTTCTATTAGACAATAAAAATTAAAAAAAAAAAATAGTTGTTAATTCGATTTAAGCGATCCTGAATGTTTTTCGACTTTTCCAACCAAGTGGAATATAGAATTAAGTAATGATCATGTGTCTGAAAGAGAAATATCCTACTGTCGACATGGGAAAATTTGCAAGATTTTCGATGTTTTAAAAAGAGTTTCGTCTACATTAATTTAGAATGTTAACACTGAAGTCCCATGAAATCGCTAATGTCTAAAAATTAGAACTGACTGAAAACCATTTTTTGACATCAATGATTTCCAATGTTAGCATATTTAAATCAATGTAGACGAAACTGCTTCTAAATTTTCTAGGATGAAATCGGTTGTATGTGCCAAAACCTATTATATTTTCTTTAGAACTTTTTCGTGTGCCTATGTTAAAGTTCCTATCTATACAGACGAAAAAGACCATATTACTATCCATCTATTATTCTGACATCAAAAACAAATCTAAAAATTCGGTTTTCGAAATTCTCTTTAATTACATTTCTCACAACAATGCACATCCTTTGATGGACAGCAATATTTGTTTATAACCACCTTTTTTGAATTCGTTTTTTATTCATTCAAAAAAATCGCATCTTTTATGTCAGGGGTGTGTAACACAATTCCCATTCTTAGATTCTAAACAAAGCACCGCTTTTTTCACGCTCTATTGCTAATTTTCGGCCAAATTTATTGACGACTTTGTTTCGTTTGTTAACTGGCGCAGAGAGGTGCGCCCAGTTCAGCAGCACCTTCTGGCGGCGCTGACCTTGTTTCGGCTGTAGAATTTATTTGCAAAACAGATTTGTTCTTGTTTTGTTTAGCTTTGTTTTGTTTTCATGCCCAATAAATTTCACACCAAAGATTGCTGTGTTTGCATTTCAAATAAGCGGGTGTTTGTACGCACTTTTGGCTGCTTTCTTCTGTTCAAATGGTTCGTATCTTTTGTGGAACGAGACAGACCATAAATGATAAGCGGCATTCACTCGTCGCTGAGGGCATTGCTTTGCTTTATGACATCTATATTCAGATACATATTTTGTTAATTGTTTTATTAACACTCGGATATTTTTTCGGTAAAAAGCTGTTAATTAACAAGTGTCTTTGTCGTTAAGTACCTCAAAGAGAAGAACTTAATTAACCATGAAAATTACAATATAAACGTGTCGTCTGCTGTCGTAACGAAACAAATTTGGTAACTTTTAGTTAATAATAATGTTGGACTATCTTACAAATGTTATTACCGAATAGTTGGACACAATATTAAAAAATTTTGAAATTTTGGTGGAAGCACCGCAGCAGTTGCCGTGAAAATTCCTATTAAAGGAATAACCAGTAAGGAAATGTCAAAAGTCGGGCGGGGCCAACTACAGCGTGAGATGAAAAACTGCAACCAACTTCAGACTGCTGTCATTTCTAAGCCACTCGTCCGACAGCTGTTAAAATTATTCCAGTGACAGCTCATTATATGTTTTAGAAGCGTAGAAGAACTCAGCGAAGAACTCCAGCATTTAAATTAGAATAAATCTTTTGAGTCTCGTACCATCGCTAGTTACTGTGATCGACGAGGGAGTGGACGGAAGAAACCAGAAACATCAGCAAAAATGGTTCGAAAAGTAAAGAAGCGACTTGATCGAAACCCGCGTCGCAGTGGCCGAAAAATGGCTCCTGAGCGGAACATATCGCAATATTCCATTCGGCAAATATTGAAAAATGAGCTCAGGTTAAAGCCATTGAAATTCCAACAAGTGGAACAACTTACACCGCTTGGCCGAAAGTGGTGAACTGCCGAATTTGCTTTTCTCCGATGAGAAAACATTTGTTGTCCAGCAGTTTGTAAACAAACAAAATGATCGTGCTTACTTGCCAAAGAGGTCGGCTGGCCACCAGAACTTAAGCGCCGGTCATGGTGATGGTGGATGGTGGATGCTCTCCGCTCGTATTAATCGACCGTGGAATATTATCGCGAAAATATTCTGAAGGGTGTATTAAAGCGTTGGGCATGCAAACATTTTGGTTGAGACCTTGGACATTCCAACAGGACTCTCATTCAAAAAAAAAATATTAAAAAATGTGAAAATTATGGCGTTTGACTTTGTTGAAGTTTTTTTACCTCACCCTGTATATCTACCCTACACCACTATTTAGTAGAGTTCCAGATCATACCAACTATGAACCATATAACATTCCTGTATAGTGCAAGATACGACTTCGAAAAGAATTATATATATAAAAAGAATTTTATATATATTAAAAGAATTATCAACCATCTGGTTCACAATAAACATGAAATGAAAATATATATACGGAAGCTATATCCAAATCTGAACCGATCTTGACAAAATACTTAATTATGGGATGTATCTGATATCTGGTACTAAATATCATTCTTGTGGTGTCCATATTAAGCATTAAAAACCCAAATCGGATGAAACATATATATGGGAGATGTAGCTATATCTGAACCAAATTTGATGAACTGAATTCGATCAGTTGTGCCAAAATTCAGGTCATTGGGACTGATATTGGGCATTTTGTGCAATTAACCCTAAATCGGTTGAATATATATGTGGGAGCTATATTTAAATTTGAACCGATTATCATTAATTTCTTGGGCTGTTGTTTGGAAAGTTTCATCTCAATCGGATAATAAATGCAACTTGCATTTTGTTCACAAGAATACATGGACAGACGGATGGACAGACGAACTGACATGCGTAGATTGAAAGTGATTCTATGAAGAACCTTTAAAAGTAACTATGGGTCTATCTCACTTCCTTCTCAATGTTACAAAGAAATGCACAAGGACACCCTTACCACTATGTGGTGCAGGGTATAAAAACCTTGTTTATTACAGAAGAATTAGCACTTTTTTCCTGTTCGCTGATAATTCTCTTATAATTTCACTGTCTAATAGGCTGTCTAGGTTGAGGTAAGTTTCAAGTGGATGTGATATTCGGTTGATTCTGATACTCAATTATAAATTAAATATTCAAAGAAATCTTAGGCCGAACTTTTTTGAGTCCTTCATACAGTTCTGACCATATACAAAGGGACCCCTAAAGATTGAGTTAAATATTACAACATTCAGGATAGAGCTCTAGAATTTGATACTACTCTTTAGATTACTTAAAAAATCATTGGTACAGAAAATGTTTCATAATGATCCACTATTTGGTACATATCCCATGTAAGGATAACTCCGATTTCAAGTAAGTTTTATGTTTTCCATTAATTTCGCCAAATTTCACATTTTGAAAAAATGCTCTATGCTCAAAGTCTTTTAACGTCTTCTACGACCTGTAGTAGAATTTCCAGACAAATAGAGTATTTTGACTGCCTACGATTCCGTATAATGAGTTTTTAAAAACTTAAAAAAATGTACCAAAAAGATCCCTTGATGACACGCTTAAGGGTTAAAAATAAAAATAATAATAAAAAAAATCTCGACATCTAATCTTAATCAAAATTTAAAAAAAAAATATGGAACAGGGAGAATTTAATTTACTTTGAGATGTAATCTTTCTTTTGCTCTACTTTTTTAATCTAGATTTTCTTGTACATATTTTTGTGTTGCACACTGTAATCTATTGTGTATTCACTGATCATTTACGACTGATCACAAAAGGCCTAGAACTGCAAACCCAGTTTAGTATGTTGTTCCCTTTTTATGAATTTTCTTCATTTTCATCCAACCATTAAACCGTAAAGATGTAAAAGTGTAAAGTTGAAGTTAAAATGCTCTAATTAAAAAATTAGGATGAGCAATAAAATTTTCTTTGTCAATACTCCAGTACGAGAATTTAAGTGTAACGTAATAAACACCTGGAATGAAATAAATTGGTCCATCTTAAGATGTATCCTCTTGCACAAATAATTCGTACATCTGTACAATCAAAGCGGTTTTTCCAAAGCGGCCGGAATAATAATTAAAGGACTAAATAAATGGAAAACGAAACAGATTTACAACGAAACAGCAATCAAGGCTCCTATCTTCAAATTGAATAACAGGATAATTTCATAATTAATTAAATTATTATACCCTCAGTCTCATCGAAGTAACAGTTTAGACCCTATGTCTCTTGGGACCAAATCTGTTTCAGTACATATTTCTACCAACACAAGATCAAGAATGAAGAACGGATGGAACAAACTTTTCCTTCTGATACCTCCCCCACAACAGATCAATATTTGAAAAAACAAACATTAGCCAACTTGAAACAACCTAAAACTACACAAGATCTACTACGGAGATATAATATATCGGTTCTGTCTTTCTGGTACCTCTCCACAAAGGGTCAAATTTCGTATATTGCAATATTTTTACCAACAAGAGATCTGATCTGAATATGAAATTTATGGGCCTACTCCCGCTGGTACCTTCCCCACGTTAACAATTATATATTATTATAACCCTTATACATGCGAAATAAATCAGCGATTTTCTTCAAAAATCGTATATATGGGTTTTGTTGACCCACTTTTTCTGGTGACTTCCCAAAAAGTTGAGCATTCTCAAAATGTATATACCCATTATACAAAGCTGTCTTCTCCAATGATTATATCAGACTAAGATCATAAGCGAAATGGACAATATTATTCTACTCCGGTAGCTCTCCTATAGAGGGTCAAAATTTTAAATAATAATAATACATGTCAAAATATATTCAAATAAACTGATAAAGATTGATACCATCAGCTGTCGACAAAACCGACTGATACTCTTTAACTTGTTTTATGTTTCTTTACTAATTAATACCAAAAAGATTTTAACTTTGCTATCGACCACCGAAACTTGGAACCAAGCTATAATTTTTTCAATTCATTTTGTAATATTTTTGATAAAAGTTTGTCAATCTTAAAAATCCATTATAAACCTAAGTGACTTTCCGAGCATTTTGTTTGTGTGAAAACCTCATAGATCCTTATTTGGCAATTTTCGCCAATAATTGACCGCCAAATAATATTTCAAAAGGCAACAAAAGCAATCTTGTTAAGAAATTATCATCCCGACAATGGCGCCAATGAACCAACAAACCACCCGCAGTCTCTACCTCTCTCTCGCTCAGTCCTCCTCCAACAAGTGGAACAATTCTTTTTGTTTGCAAACAAGCAAAACTATGCAACAGGTGTTTTTCCAACAGATATTTGTTTCAACTTTGCCGTTCTTGTTTTGTTTTGTTTTTCTTCTTTTTGGCCAACAGCAGAATATTTGAAAAGTTCATTCACCAGTCAATCGTCATCACCCACATTTTAGCCACTGCCAAGAACATGTCTTTGCAATATTTGCGTCCAGATATCAGAAAATTGGACGAAAAGCTTCTCTATGGGCACGCACTCACACACACACACAAACACCCACATTCACACAATTTTCCATTGTACGACGGAAATAAGCATTCAATGGCCGTCGAACTGAATGCTTAACACGCAAATGATTGACAAATCTCTCAAGTGGCTAACAGGGTCCAGTATGATCGAAAGTGGGCTAACTAAGAAATGAAATAAAAGGCTCTTGAGCTGAACATATCGCAATATTCCATTCGACAATTATTGAAAAATGAGCTCGGTGTAAAGCCTTTCAAATTCCAACAAGTGCAAGAACTTACACCGCAACAAAAAGAAATAGACTCAAAAGAGCTAAACAGTTGGTTCGCTTGGCGAAAGTGGTGAACAGCCGAATTTGGTTTTCTCCGATTAGAAAACATTCGTTGTCCAGCAGTTTGTAAACAAACAAAATGATCGTGTTTACTTGCCAGGTCAGCTGAAAATGTGCACCTTCGGTTGGCCATCAGAACTCAAGATGACTCAAACGCCGGCCATGGTGATGGTGTGGGCCGCCATAACAGATCTCCGCTCGTATTAATCGACCGTGTCATCAGAATAAATGCCGAATATTATCGCGAAAATATTCTGGAGGGTGTATTAAAGCCTTGGGCACGCAAACATTTTGGCCGCAAACCTTGGACGTTCTTACAGGACTCAGCTCCGTCGCACTCAGCACGCGCCACCCAAGAATAGTTACAAAATGAGGTTCCTCGCTTCATATTCATATTTGAAGACAATCGGAATCTTACATCATATTTTATGAGAGTTATACTTATTCAAATATTGACCATTTGTGGGTGAGGTACTTGATGGAGTGTACCGATGTTGTCCATTTTCGCACCTGACCTAGCACTGACGCAAATATTAGGATTTGCAAAGTTGGAGCAAAATCGGATTATCCTTTCTCCTTCTGTGCAAAAAAAAAATATATTTTTTGCAAATTTCGACCTTTTGTGGGGGAGGTACCAGAAGGAGTGGACCGATATTGCCCATCTCCGAACTTGATCTAAGTTTGACAAAAATATTATGATGTACCCAGTTTGGACCAAATCGGATACTCCCTTCGAGAGTTATCGTGCGCACCAGCCAGACGGATAGACAGACATCGCTAGATTGTCCCCAACTGTTCTGAAACGGATTTGGTGCAAAGAGACCTAGGGTTTAAAACCATTATTTCGACTAGGCACGTTTTTACCGTATCAAATTGTATATAACCTCTGTAGCCATATGGCTGAGGGTATAATTATGGCGTTTGACTTTGTTGCAGTTTTTTTTATCTCACCCTGCATGAAACCCTACACCACTATGCGCATTTAGTAGAGCTCCCGTAACAAAAAAGTTTATATTGGGAATTTATGTGAAGTAGATCATACCAACTATGAACCTTATTTGAATGCGTATCATGGCTTTAGGAACTATATCCAACTCTGAGTCGATTTTCAACAAATTGGAAGGAGACTTATGTACCTCTAGTACCAATTAACATTGCTGTATAGTGCATGATAGTGTATACATGTATTGGAGCGATAGGTATACAGAACGGAATTTCACAAAATGGAAAAGTTCTGTTGAACATGAAAAAATCTATCCAATTTGGGCTGATATTACATATGTGGTGGACAATAACCGTAACATCTGATGAAGATGTATATGGAAGGTATATATAAATCTGAACAGATCTCGATAAAATTTGGCAGAGGTATTTTCGAGCAGTATCTGATGTCCGGTACCAAATATCATTCATGTGGAGTGCATATTACGCATGTGAGGGACTTTAAACCCAAATCGGATGAAACATATTTATGCTAGCTATATCTATATCTGAACCGATTTTCACAAAATTTAATGTACTTGCTTCTAGACTGAATTCGGTCTGATGTGCCAAAATGCAGGTAATTGGGACTGATATTCGCCATTTGATGCACAATTAACCCGAAATCGGTTGAATATAGATATGGGTGCTATATCTAAATTTGAACCGATTCTAGCCAATAGGGTTCGTCCTTAGGCCAAACAAATATTGTTTGCAAATTTGCATCTCAATCAGATAATAAATGGGACCTGTATTTTGTTGACAAAATACATGAACAGACTGACGGACGGGCGGAAAGACGAACTTACATGCATAGATCTACTCAGAAAGTGATTCCATGAAAATCCTCAAAACTTACTATGGGTCTATCTCGCTTTCTTCTCCATATCACAAACACATAATACCCTTACCACTAAGTGGTGAAGGGTATAAAAATCAGTTTCACCGATTTTTTGATTTTTTTTTCTGTTAAATCAGCCGGGAAAAAGTTTGTATTCAATTAGGAAATTTCATTTGCCAGAATTTATTCATTCAACATCAAGAAAATTTAATTTCAGTCAGGCGGAACAAAGCCTTGCACAGACAAAATTATTCATTCAAACGCATTCAATTAAATAATGCAATACCCCACAGACACACATAGCAGACACTCAACAAGTGTACGACCACAACTTCTATGTGTATATGTGCACACATATGACAATTTCCGAGTAAAGCTACTTTTGATCTCATCAGCACGCGTGTATGAACTCAAATAAAGCGTTGAAAAAAAAACTGACACATTTACGATATTCAAATTGGAGCGGGAGGACTTGAAATATCCTCTCTGTGTTCCGCAGTTCAAAGTTTGCTGAACTTTTTTCGTTGTTCCGCAAAATAAAACAAAAAAGAAAACGCACAAGACCGAGGAAAATGTGTAAAATTTTCCTAATTAATTTGTGTTCGCTTCAAGTGACTAAGAGCCTTTAAGGGCGCCATTCAAGTGAGAAAATTCCATTAAGGAAAGCTTATTAAACAATTGCTGTTGAATGATATGGAAAAGTGTGAAATGTGGCGTTTTTTTCTAATCGGATAAAAGGGAGACAAGTGTCAATAAACGCTTGCAAAATCGGTTTGAATATAAAATAAAACAATTTAGGAACTAACCTTTTAAGACTTCGAATTGCCCACCGTGTAAATATAACAAATTTCGCATTCAAAACTCTTTTTAACAAGCGATCATTCAAGCAAAGGTTGTAGTCGTGCGGGGCCGTCCATGTGATACCCTACAACACTACAATATGGTAGAAGTCCCCTTATGTCCGAACCCATTTTGAAAGATTTCGGTTTTGAAAGTATGTCATAGAGCAATGCCCACATATTACCCTTAGTTTTTTGACCAGGGACATTTGCCCAATATTTACGCACTCCGTCATGCTGTTAGTTACAGCTAAATATAACCCAATGGTCATCCAAAATGTTAAACTTCTTCCCTGTCCTTAACTCTCTTCAAAATTCTGTGTCGATTGGTTTCAATTGTGTGATCACGACAATTTTTCTGTTTTTGGTTTATGTGAACCCCTAAATATTTTGCGATCATCTCCAAATGCAAGATGCCTCTCTGTATCACCTAATTTAGACTCATCTATATGATTTACTTGTCTACGATATTTGGCTATATTTGGCAACGAATAATGACAATCTGTACAATATAACCCCAACCTGTGTTGTAAGGTGAAAAAATATTACAAGATACACACTTCAATATTATAAGTGACAAAAATCGCATGCGATAAAAAATATGTATGAAAAATAAAAGAAAGCAAAATACTACAAAATCTATATTAACATCATTATTGCCATTTTTATGCGCTTTTCTAGATTTTATTCTTTTATACCAAGAAGGCATTCTGAATTGACAAAAAAATCTGTCCTGCCATTTTTGAGATATAAGCATTCTAGCTAATATCCCTTTCCTTTGTATATACATATTGCATATATTTCGCTATATATATCCGATATATTTACTATTGGCATCTACCTAACTGTCAAAATTGACCTTTTCGCGGTTTAATGAAAAATTTGACTTTTATTTAACACAAATGTTATGGTTTATTTCACCCACTAAATATTACCCGATGACCATCCAATTTGGAAGACTTCTGCCCAGCCCTAAGCTCTAGCCCCATGCTAACTTCCGCTTCGATTGGTCTATAATTGGGATCTGTAGAGCAACTGCAAAATCAAGATTCTATTTGAAATCTATTCAAATTCCAGACGAATTGGCTTAGGGTTGAAACATTGCTCAAGAGTGGCGTGTATTCAAAATAAGAAATTTTAATCGACCTTCCCTTTTTGGGGAATGTTATGTGAAGCACACTGTGCGACAAAAATCAATTTTTCCAATAATTACGGGTAAAATCCTGCAGAAGTAGAAAGTATAGCAAAAGATAAAAAGTATATTCGTTTTTGCCAACAAATGTATACCCTGTATACCCTTAGCCACAGTTCGTTTATTTAAATATATTTATACCCTCCACCTTGGAAAGGAGGGTATATTAACTTTGTCATTCCGTTTGTAACATCCTTAAATATTCGTCGTAGTTCCCATAAGTATATATATATTCATAATCAGCATAAAATTCTAAGTCGATTTAACGATGTCAGTCTGTCTGTCCGTCTGTCTGTTGAAATCACGATACAGCCCACATTATTTGACGTAGAGCGCCAAAATTTAGCAGAGCAATTGTATTGTGTCTAGGATGGTTGGTATTGAAAATGAGATATATCGATCCACGTTCTGGTATAGTCTCCATATAACGGTACCTCCCCATATTCGGTATTTTGATGGTTATTGCCACATTTTTTCACGGATTTGTCTGAAAATTGATATTTGTAGGTCATAACGGGTCCCTGTACGTATGGCAAAACATTGCATGTATAAGTCCACGTTTTGGTATAGCCCCCATATAAAGGTACCTCCCGATATTCGGTATTTTGATTATTATTGCCACATTTTTTTCACGGATTTGTCAAAAAATTGGTATTTGTTGGTCATAATGGGTCCTAGTTCGTGTGGGGTCCTAGTTGTATGTATGGGTCCACGTTTTGGTATAGTCCCCATATACGGTACCTCCCAATATTCGGTATTTTGATGATTTTTGACACATTTTTTTCACGAATTTCTCTGAAATTGGTAGTTGTAGATCATAAAGGGTCCCAGTTCGTGTGGCGAGTCATTGTAATTATAGGTCCACGTTTTGCTATAGCTGCCATATAACGGTACCCTCCCGATATTCTGTAATTTGATGATTTTTCCACATTTTTTCACGTATTTGTCTGAAAATTTGTATATGTAGGTCATAATGGGTTCTAATTCCGTTGACGAAACATTGCATGTGCAGGTCCACGATTTGGTATAGCCCGCATATATTGCTACCCTCCCGATATTCGGCATTTTAATGGTTTTGCCACGTTTCTTCTAATGTTTCATTTACCCTAAGGTGGAGGGTATTAAAAGTTTGGCCCGGCCGAACTTAATGTTTTTTTACTTGTTTTACTTGCGTTATGATTATTTAAACTGTTGACCCTTTATAAGGAGGGTTTCCAAAGGAGTTGACCAATATTGTTCATATCATATCTGACCTCCGTCTTATATAAATGTACCAGTTCGAGCTATATCGACTACTTCATTCACATTTACATGAGAAATTTAATAATTTTTGGAAAATTAAGAAATGTGTGTGAGGTAACCTATAAAGTGAACCGAATTATTCTACTTCATCTATTTCTGGAAACAAACATTGGATGACCAACTAACATTTATTTCGAAGTTTATGCGAATAATTAATAAAAATTTAAATATTTTGTGGAGAGGTAGGTATTCCCATCAAATCTCAGGTTACCATGTCGAAAATTGCGACCCTTTGTAAGGGAGGTACCACAAGGAGTTGACCGACGTTAGTAAGAATATTGGGATGTGTAATAATTGAAAACAATTGGACTCTCATTATACCTTCCACCATTCTATATTAACTTTGTCATTCCATTTGTAACTCCTCGACATATTTATAATAGACCCCACAAAGTATATATATTATCTGGATCAGCATAAAATTCTAAGACGATCTAGCGATGTCCATATGTCTGTCCGTCTGTTGTAATGACGCTATCTTTCTAACGAATTGAGATAGAAGGCTAAAATTTTGCATACATGCATAGTTTACCAGTAGGCAGTTAAGTTCGAAAATTGGTCCAATATTCGGTATTTTCATGATTTTAACGACAGTATTTACCGGAATTATTTCAAATTTCGTATTTAAAGTTCGTAATGGATACTACAGCCTATGAAAAACATTTTTGTATGTAGGTCCACGTCTTTGTACAGCCCCCATATAACGGTAGCTCCCGATATTCGCTATTTTGATGATTTCAGCAAACATTATTCACCAGAATCGTTTCAAATTCGTATGGGAGATCTTAATGGCTACTACAACCCATGGAACAAATTCGTCCACGTTTTCGTATGGCCCCTATATAACGGTACCTCCCGATATTCGGTCTTTTCATGATTTTAGCGACATTATTTACCGGAATTATTTCAAATTTCGTATTTGAAGTTCGTAATGGGTGCTACAGCCTATGACAAAAATTTTTGTATGCAGGTCCACGCTTTTCTCATATGACGGTACCTCCCAATACTCGGTATTAAGTTAAAGTTCGTAATGGGTACCAGAGCATACGATAAAAAAAATTCGTATGTAGGTTCACGTTTGCGTATATCTCCCATATAACGGTACATTTTCGCTTTTTTTCGGTATTTTAATGATTTTAGCGACATTATTCACCCGAATTGTTTCAAATTTGGTATTTGAAGTTCATAAGGGGTACTACAGCCTATGACAAAAAATTTCGAAAGCAGGTTCGTATAGTCACCATATAACAGTTTTGTTCAAATGTTTCAAGTTCCTTCCAAATGGTAAAGGGTAATAAAAGTTCGGCCCGGCCAAAGTTAGCTGTTTTTTTTTTCTTGTTTTACATTCTATAAGAGTTATAAGAGAATTATCCCAAATTTTGACCCTTTGTGGGGAGGTGCCAGAAGTAGTGGTCTCATATTTTCCATTATATTTGTTTTAGTAGAAATATTATAATAGGTGAAATTTTAAGAGAATTGGATGTTCAATTCACGTTATATGACCGTTTTGGTTGTTTATAATGTTCACCCCTTTGTGAGGGAGGTACCTGAAGAAGTGGACAGATCTCACACAGATCTAGTGTTGGTTTAAATATTGGAATGTGTGAATTATGAAGACAATCGGACTCGAATTTCGCATTTTATAAGAGTTATAATTATTCCAAATTTTGATCCTTTGTGGGATATTGTCGATTTCACACCTGACTTAGTACTGACAAAAACATCGGAATTAGCAAGGTTTGCAAAAAAACTTTTTTCTTCGAACATTTTGTGGGACCAGAAGGAGGGGACCGATATAGCCCATCTCCGAACTCGGTCTAAGTTGACAAAAATATAAAGATGTACCAAGTTGGGACCAAATCGGATACTCACTTCGAGAGTTTTCGTGCGACAATTAGACAGAATGTCCTGAAAGGGATTTGGTCCATGGATGAGGGTATAAAAAATAAATAAAAAGTTAAAAAGCAGTAAGTTCGGCCGGGCCGAACTTTGAATAACCTCCACCATTTGGAACGAATTTGTAAATTTTCAAAAAATAAAGTCCTTTAAAAAATTCAGTTAACATTTTTAAAATACCGAATATAGCCGTTATATTGGGGTCTATACGACGTGGACCTACATAGGCCTTGTTTGTCATAAGCCATTACCATATTCAAATTCGAAACTTGAAATGAACGGTGAATAATGTAGCTAAAATCATCAAAAATATCGTATATAGGGAGGGTACCGTTATATCGGAGCTGTGCGAAGACCTGGACGAGCATAGACATTTTCTTTCACAAATACGAACGTCAAATACGACATCTCAAAAAATTGCAGTGGGTATTGTACCTATCGAATATAGGGAGGTACTGATATATGGGGCCTATACGAAGACCTTTACCTGCATAGACAATTTTCTGTCACAGACTGAAGTTTCCATTACGAACTCTATATACGTAATTTGAAACAATTCCTTTGAAACAGTTCGTTCGAAAGATAGCGTGATTACAACAGACAGACGGACTGACAGACGGACAGACAAACAGACGGACATGGATGAACGGACGTGGGCCTGCATAGGCAACTTTTGTCATAGGCCATTCCAATATTCAAATACAAAACTTGAAAAAAAATAGGTGAATAATGAGCAAAACTCATCAAAACAGCAAATATCGGCAGGTACCGTTGTCTTAGGCTGTAGTATCCATTACGAACTTCAAATGCCAAATTAGAAACTTTTCTGGGGGCTATACCAAAACGTGGACCTACATAGCCCATTTTCAATACAAAACTCCTGCAGACATAATACACATTTCAGTAAAATGTTATCAATCTACTTCATTTCGTTCGGAAGCTAGAGTGATTTCCACAGTCGGACAGACGGACGGAGAGAATATTTATACTTTGTGGGGTCTATAATGTATTTTTCGAGGTTTTACAAACGGAATGACAAACTTAATATACCTTTCATACTATGGTGGAGGGTATAAAACTGCTTCGATACGCATCTACTAATGTAATCTCCATTTCACCCGCCGCTCTCAAAATTAACCTATTTTTGACTAAACTTTTATTTAACAGTGTTATTTGTTTGTCTCCAGTGTCACATAGCTTTTAATAAATGTCTCTTTTCCTTTCAGATGATATTCATCCGATTGCTACCATCCATTATCGCATACGTTCATCAAGCTGACCCTGCCGTCGAGCAGACCCTTACAACCCAAGCATTTTAAAGCCTACTCCTCAAACCGAGTGCCATCGAACCGACACCATCGACCCAAAACCGCCAAACCACTACAACTCTTAAATCACCGACTGCTTCAGCCCTAGTATCTATCAGGCGATTACACCTGAATACCATCGAACACACATTTATCACATCGACTTAGTCTGTACTTGTATGTCGATCTAAGGAGGAGTTTAATGGAGATAAGATAAATATATATTGAAATTATGTTTATGTCTATAGACGACGTAGAGTTGAACTTGTTTTATTTTTTAAACACTCACTCAAAATAAAGCGAAACAGTTACGTTACGTTACGTCTTAATTCATAACTTTACCTGTGCGATTTTTCCAAGATGTCAAGATGTAACGATAAATTTGCTTCTTCGACGTTTGAATGACAACAAAAAATATGTCCCCAAAATTCTCCTTTACACGTGGATGCGGATTACATGGCAAAAGAAAACAACGTTATCAATTTTTGCACGTTGAGCCTTCACATAACGCTGGCAAATTACACATGTGTACCGACGAACTCCATGAAAAAATAATGCCTTGAAAACTTAAACTTTTCGCAGTGCCTGTGTAGGAGTTGTAATTCCGCAAAAACGGTTGGTAGTGGGATTCGAATTGTTGGCAATTTGTTGGCATCCAAAACTGGGGGGAAAACAAAAAAAAACAACAAACGGACGGAAACTACGTTGCAATAAAACAAAAGTCCGAAAATAATTTATTAAAGAGAAGCGACGTTTTTGTCTATTAATTGGAGCTATTAATAACTTACATCGGCATTGTTGTTGCGGCACATGTTTATTATCCTCTGCCTCCCTAAGCTTGTGTTTCGTGGGCTGTTGTTTTATTGTTGCTGATTTTCTTTGTGAATGGAATTATTGCCAATATGGCTTCTTAGGAACAAAACAATTCCTTCTTCTTTCCGAAAGCTAATGGAAATTTTATTAATGAAATTGTAAATAATTATTGTTATTAAATTGACAATACATTCAAGGAAGTAGGGCACGATTTGTTTTCGTATGAAGGTTGGAATTGGCCTCGGTATGAAGTTTTGAAGATTTTTGATAAACGGTGATATGTTTACATTAGTTTTTTTTCAAAGTTAATATATCCTTCATAGATTGATGGAGGATATAAAAATTAAAATAATAATCAATATTTTGGCACCACCTTTATATATCCCCTCTTCAGGTAGCTATTTTTCAAAATAAGTTCTTAATATACAAATACTTATATAAAATTCAAGGTTTTAGATCTACCGGCAGGAAGAAATAATTACCTGGCGCTCTTAAGTATCAAATTCATCACCAAGGGATCGTAGACAGTTTGGGATAGACCGAAGTAGAGATCATTCGTTTCGTGGCAACAGTTATAGTCGTTACCGAAGATAATGAGACGCTTCATCTGCTATCGTTCGAATACATCAAGCCGACTGCCTCTACTCGAATAATCGTCCATCATCAAGCCGACTCCTCAGCCCGATGAGGCTTGTCACCAAGCCGGCTTCATCCACTCGAATAATCAAGCGAACTTCGTTAGCTTGAATATGCCAAGTCGACAACATCAATCTGAATAACATTAATTCGGCTGTCACAAAGCCATCAATTAGGACAACTCAATTCTTAAGCCGATTTCAACAACCCGAATTCACCGAACTGACTACTTCAATGGCAAAAAATCTAATTCCGTAAAAAAATATAATACAGGGTAAGATAAAAAACTGCAACAAAGTCAGACGCCATAATTTTTACATTTTTTTAAATTTTATTGAATGAAAGCAAAAAATGTTGGAAATAGCATCAAATTTGAGAATAAGTTTAGACTTTTTCAAATTGGTCACCTTTGGCATGAATAAATGAATGAAACCGTCACACGCTGCCCGAATATCGCTCTGCGGTATTTTGGTCCATTCCCGGCGAAGCGCTTGCTTGAGGTGATCGACACATTGGTATTTATAGTGCCAACGTTGCTTTCCCAAAATACTCCAGACACAATAGTCCAACGGATTGGTATTCGGAGATTTTGGTGGCCTTTGTGCACCGGAAATGAAGCGGTTAACCTCATTTTGTAACCATTCTTGGGTGGCGTGTGCTGGGTGCGATGGTGCTGAGACCTGTTGGAATGTCCAAGGTCTGCGGCCAAAATGTTTGCGTGCCCAGGGCTTTAATACACCCTCCATAATATTTCGCGATAATATTCGGCATTTATTCTGATGCCACGGTCAATTAATACGAGCGGAGAGCGACCATCGGCTGTTATGGCGGCCCACACCATCACCATGGCCGGCGCTTGAGTTCTGGTGGCCAACCGAAGACGCACATTTTTAACTAACCTCTTTGTCAAGTAAACACGATCATTTTGTTTGTTTACAAACTGTGGGACAACGAACGTTTTCTCATCGGAGAAAAACAAATTCGGCAACTCTTTAGCTCTTTTGAGTCTATTTTCTTTCTGCTGCGGTGTAAGTTCTTGCACTTTTTGGAATTTCAATGGCTTTACCCCGAGCTCATTTTTCAATATTTGCCGAATGGAATATTGCGATATGTTCAGCTCACAGCTATCAGCTCGGCCAATGCGACGCAAATCGTTTCTTTACTTTTCGAAACGTTTCTGCTGATGTTGCTGTTTTCTTCCGTCCACTTCCTTGACGTCGGGCTACGCTACCAGTATCACGGGTAACGAGCGATGGCACGAGACACAAAAGATTTATTCGCATTTAAATGCTGAAGTGCTATAACGATAGTCACTTGTGGTTTTCCAGCCAAATATAAAGAAATCATGAATTCCAACAAGAATAACGTTATTTTTCCTGGAAAATTCTCACCAAAATGCTTTTGTGCGCTGTAAACACTATAATGAGCTGTCACCTGGAAAAGTTTTAACAGTTGTCGGGCGAGTGGCTTAGAAATGACAACAGTCTGAAGTTGGTTGCAGTTTTTTTCATCTCACCCTGTATATATCCTCCATAGAACGGTGGAGGATAGAAAAATTAAAATAATAATCAACTATTTGGCACCACCTCTATATATCCCAATCCAATTATGAACCAATCGACGCGGAAATTTGCATGGATTTAGAGTTCAGAGCTGGGTAGAAGCTAAGGAATTTTAACGGTAATCGGACAATATTTAGCGGGTATAATAAACCTTAACTTTATGTCAAAAAAAATTCCACTAAAACCGCGAATATTTTTAATTCCGCCCCAGTGATGCAAATAGGTACCGTATAGGTATATGTAAAAAAAATAGATCTTCGTCATCCTCCCTATAAGTTAAGAACCACTGGACAGATTTTAACAATTTTCATCAATTCGGAATGGTCTCTTGCCAGAAAAGGATAATATATATTTTGTATATTTTTTTCAATTTTTTTTCATATTTCTTATCGCATGCAATTTTTTCCAAATAGACTAACAATTGAAATTTGCATTGGGTTAGGGTTACCGGTCAGAATTAAAGTCTATCGTGTTGAATATGTACATTTAAGGGTTCAAATGGGCATAAAAAATAATAATTTTCTTGATTTTGCAGTCGCGCTACATATCACAATTAAAACCCAATAGACACGGAATTTTGAATGAGAGGAGAGTTAAGTACAGGGAAGAAATCTAGCATTTTGAATGACCATTGGATTATATATAGCTGTAAAATGGACTAAGTGAAAAACAAAATCTTCAAAAATAGATTTGGACATAAGGGGCATTTCAACATATATGGGTTGTAGGGTATCATATGTCGGCCCGCACGGCCATAGCCTTCGCTTACTTGTTTTCAAAGTAGGATTCTTATTTTGCAAACATTCATAGAAGACTTATGATTTTAGTTCTACGACAGGGGAAAAATAATTCTCAGGCACTCTGATGTTCGAAACTTCATCATCAAAGGATCGTTGACAGTTCTAACAACTTATAGCCGTTACCGAAGATAATGAGATCCTTTATCTGCGATCATTAGAATACATCAAATTGTCTACATCTACCCGAATAATCGTCCATCATCAAGCCGACTCATCAGCCCGAATACACTAACCCAACCATATCAACCTTAATAGCATCGAGCTATAATAAAATCTTCAACAAACTTCATCAGCCCGATAACATTACCCGACTATACCCACCTGATTACTCGTATTTATCAACTCGAATATTATCAGCTCGAATAATAAAGCGGACTGCGTTAGTCCGAATACGCCAAGTCGACCACATCTATTCGAATAACATCAATTCGGTTATCAACAAGCCGCCAATCAATGGCTTAATTCTAAGCAGATTTCATCAATCCGAATACACCGAGCCGACTATATCAATGACAATATAATTGGCTACCCCCGAGTCTCCATTAGACAATTGTCCACTAGCGAAAAGAATTATATTTCAATCAGCTATATTTCACGAAACCTTACTTCATGATTTCCTTAAAAAATAAAATATATATAAAACAACAAAAATGAACCCATTGGTAATATTTTTTTAAGAACTGACAAAAACATAACTCTTTAAGGACCTCTTTAGTTTCAAATATTTAAATTCGAAACCCATATTATTGAAAAGCTCCTAGCAAAAATGAATTACCTAGTTATACAGTTATATATGTATATCTACGTGCATAATTCCACCCCCAAATATACCTGTAGGACTTCGACACAGTGGCCAACTTAACTTATAAATATACCAGCCACCTATATATGTGGCGGTGGATAAACTTTAACATGTCCAACCAATTCACTTTCTTTCTCACTGAAAGCGTAACAGCTTGCCAGCCAGACAGACACGTGCCCTGGCGGTTCTGTTTATTTATGATTAATTTCTTACAAAAGACAATGAAGAAATAAGAAACGGAAATTATTTCCACAAATCCTGCCCCCAACTGTCCCTTCCTTGCGTCTCCTTTTGGGTTTTGTCTTCTTTTGCCTTTTCTCTTTTAGCTTTTCTGTTGTTTAAATATTGACCATAGTTTCCTTTGGCGAAGAAAGAAGGCAAGACATTGAAAGCTATGCTATTAGGTTTATGGCAGCATTTCGATGCGAAGACCACTCATATTTCCGTTTCCGCTGTCAAATACCAACATCGTTTGTCCCTTGGCTGGATGGCTGTATGGCTTGTTGGAATGTTGGTTGAAAATAAATCTGTAATTTTATGCGTTATAAACATTTATTACAACGTCACCGACACCACTACTATCACAAGGTCTTACAATAAATCTTGTCATCGCTATTTTGTTGTTGATTTTATATGTTTTACTAAAATATTGGAATTTTCAGATATTTTGATACAGGACAGTTTTAATATTGGCGAAAATGTTTATGCCCAGCTCCACATAGTGGTAAGGGTATTATGTCTTTGTTAAAATCATTGCAGATATTGTTTACAAGCGTACAAAAGCATTTTGGTGAGAATTCTCCAGAAGAAAAGTTATTCGTGATGGAATTCAAGCGTGATAGTGTGATTTCTTTATATTTGACTGGAAAACCACAAGTGGCTATCATTAGAGCAGTCCAGCATTTAAATGTGAATAAATCTTTTGTGTCTCGTACCATCGCTCGTTACCGTGATACTGGTAGCGTAACCCGACGTCAAGGAAGTGGACGCAAGAAAACAGCAACACCAGCAGAAACGTTTCGAAAAGTAAAGAAGCTACTTGTTTGAAACCCGCGTCGCAGTGGCCGAATAATGGCTCGTAAGCTGAACATATCGCAATATTCCCTTCGGCAAATATTGAAATTGAGCTCGGGGTAAAGCCATTGAAATTCCAAAAAGTGCAAGAACTTACACCATAACAGAAAGAAAATAGACTCAAAAGAGCCAAAGAGTTGCTTCGCTTGGGCGATTGTGGTGAACTGCCGAATTTGGTTTTCTCCGATGAGAAAGCATTTGTTGTCCAGCAGTTTGTAAACAAACAAAATGATCGTATTTACTGCCAAAGAGGTCAGCTTAAAATGTGCAACTTCGGTTGGCAACCAGAACTTAAGCGCCGGCCATGATGATGATGTGGGGTCGCCATAACAGCCAATGACCGCTCTCCGCTCGTATTAATCGACCGTGGCATCAGAATAAATGCTGAATATTATCGCGAAAATATTCTGGAGGGTGTATTAAAGCCTTGGGCACGCAAACATTTGGCCGCAGACCTTGGACATTCCAACAGTACTCAGCATCATCGCACTCAGCACGCGCCACCCAAGAATGGTTACAAAATGAGGTTCCTCGCTTCATTTCCAGCGCACAATGATCACCAAAATTTCCGGTACCAATCCTTTGGACAATTGTATCTGGAGTATTTTGGAAAGCAAGGTTGGCACTAAAAAATACGAAAGTGTCGATCACCTCAAGCAAGCGCTTCGCCGGCAACACACCGCAGAGCAACATTCGGGCAGCGTGTGATGGTTTTTATTAGCCGTTTGAAGGCCATAATTCATGCCAAAGGTGATCAATTCGAACAAATCTAAACTTATTCTTAAATTTGATGCTATTTCCGACATTTTTTTCTTTCATTCAATAAAATTTAAAAAACATGTGAAAATTATGGCGTTTGATCAGCATAAAATTCTAAGATGGTTTAGCCCTGTCCGTCTGCTGTAATAACGCAAGAGTCAAAACGAAAATGAAAGATAACATTTTGCATAGATCAGTCTTTTGTCTGCAGGCAGGTCGAGTTCGAAGATGGGCTATATCGGTCCACTATATCGTATAGCCCATATAACGGTGCCCTGCGATTTTCGATATTTTCATGATCTTAGCCAATTTTTTAAACGAAATAGTCTGAAAATGCACAAGATCAGTTCTTTCTGATTACTAAACCCCTGGAAGAGTATTATCTATACAGGTCCTCGAAATCGTATATCCTCCGTATAACGGTACCTCCCGATATTCGGTATTTTGATGATTTTAGCTAGATTTTTCAATGGAATTATCTAAAAATCCATACTAAAAGTTATTTCTAAGCACTGTACCTCCTGGAAGAAAAATGTCTATATAGGTCCACGATATCGGATAGCGGACAGCGGTATTCCACGGTTTTTCGATATCTTGACGATTTTAGGGTCATTAATCACCGGAGTTGTTTCAAATTTCGTATTTAGTGCTCGTAATGGGAACTAAGGGCTATGACAGAAAACTGTCCATATATCAGTTCCTCCGTATATTCGGTATTTTGAAGATTTTAGGTACAATATTCACCGAAATTGAAATTTCGCATTTGAAGTAAGGTGCTACAGACTATGACAGAAAATCCAGGTCTTCGTATAGACCTCAATATAACAGATTTTATTTTGTTTAATTTTCAAATTCGTTCCAAATGGTGTATTTAATGGTATTCAAATATATTTAAATGGTTGAAATGGCCCGGCCGAACTTACTACTTCCTACTTTTGTTATTTTTAGTTTGACCTTTCACTTCTTTGTGAATATTTCACAACTCCTATATTCCTAGAACACCGTCACAATGACTAAGCACCCCACAAAAAATACACCACATCCATATTGTATATTCTATTTGTTCCTTGGTCATGTGAGATATTCTTTTGGAAAAACGTGATTTTTATGCAAGTAGCACTGGGTACGCCAAATTATGTTATTATCTAATCTTCCTCTTTTTTTCTGGTATTTTGGAGTAGCGCATAAATCAATGGGTTCATTGGCGGGATTCATTCACTTCAACTCGATTAACAATGAAAGAACGCAGGCACAAGGTTCCGTCCCGACATGAGCGTTGTCTGTTCGGATAAAAATAACTCATAAATTCACGCTCCCCGACCGAGCGACCATTCCTTGTTCTAACAATTAAATAATTTAATCTAGCAAACAAGTACCGATATAATTAGTCACAATAATCAAATTAAATATGAACAGCATTTTCATTTTATTTCGTGAAAAAACACATTCGAGTCTTATGACTACGGTCTTAATAAATGTCACCCACTTTTTTGTCAGGTAAATTTTAAAAGGCCGTCGTCGAGCCGGTCGGTCACTTGACTAAAACGCAGAAAAACAAATCACAGTCGTCCCGTACTTTAAAAAATGCCATAAACCAAATACTATTTGATAAGATTAAACTTATTATACTAATTGTATTATAAAATTAAAAAAAAAATGAAGATTAAATAAAAATCTGGCTGTACTTTATACTCTTCGCCTTGAACTGAGACATAATCCGGAAAGTTTTCAATAAATTTTAAGGTTGCTATATTTGCGATAATATTTTTGTTTACACAGTTTTTTTTTTTTTTTTTTTTTGAGTGAAATCGTATTTAAATGTCAAATTTATCATATTTTTCACACTCAAAATAAAAATTATTTATTCTTTCAGGCGTAAAACTATTTGTTGGACCCTTTTCAGGATAATCCACCACCATATAACAAATTCGTCTTAAACACACAAGTATTAAACACAAAAATATTCCTCCTTCATGGGGAGGTACCAAAAGGGTTCGCAAATATATATCATCTTCAACACAGATTATGGTTGGCAAAAATGTTTGTATGTGTGAAATTTGAAGACATTTGGATGCTTATTTTGCTTTTGCGTTTTGTTGTTCAAAAAATCTTGAACCCTATGTGGGGAAGGTACCAGAAGAAATGGTCCGATCTCAACCATCTTTTCAACAGATCTTGTGCTGATAGAAATATTGAGATGTGCCAAGTCTGAATGGAATCGGATGTAAATTTCGCGTTTTACGAGTTGCGCGGACATTCAAATGTTGGCCCATTTGTTGGTGAGAGGAGAAGGAGGACCCGACATATCCTATCATCACAGCAGATCTTATGTAGTAGATATAATGGGATGTGTAAAATATGAAGATAACCGTATGCTTATTTTGAATTTATAATTGTTTTGGTTATTCAAAACTTTGACCCTTGTGGGGAAGGTACACGAAAAATGGTCCGATCTCTACCATATTTATAGCAGATGATAGAAATATTGAGATGTGCAAGTCTGAATGAAATCGGATGTAAATTTCGCGTTTATGAGCTTCATGGATATTCAAAATTTTGGCTCTTTGTGGGGGAGGAATCAAAAGAATGGGCCGGTATATTCCATCTTCAATTCACACATTGGTCTAATAAAAATGTGGAACTGTGTAATTTGAAGACAATCAGACTCTTATGTCAATTTTTTTTAATTGTAATCATTCAGAATTTTGACCCTTTGATGGAGTGGACCGATATTGTCCTGACCCAGGACTGATGCAATATTAGGAATTGCAAAGGGGAGCAATTATACTTTCTATTTCTGTGCAGTAAATAAATAAATATACAGGGTGAGATGAAAAACTGCTACCAACTTCAGACTGCTGTCATTTCTAAGCCAATCGTCCGACAGCTGTTAAATTATTCCAGTGACAGATCATTATATTGTTTACAAGCGTACGAAAGCATTTTGGTGAGAATTTTCTAGAAAAATGTAATTCCTGATGGAATTCAAGCTTGATTTATATATATATTTGGCTGGAAAACCTCAAGTGGCTATCGTTAGAGCACTCCAGCATTTAAGTGTCAATCAATTTTTTGTGTCTCGTACCATCCCTCATTACCATGATACTGGTAGCGTAGCCCGACGTTAATGAAGTGGACGGAAGAAAACAGCAACATCCGCAGAAATGTTTCGAAAAGTAAAGAAGCGAATGCTGAACATATCGGCTCGTGAACTGAACATATCGCAATATTCCATTCGGCAAATGTTGAAAATGAGCTCATTGAAATTTCAAAAAGTGCAAGAACTTAAGCTGGGAATACATAAAGCGCTTCTTTGGCTGGCTTAAGTCATCGGCTGGCTTCTTCGGAAATGAACAAAGGAGCCTAGGGCCAAAATCGAACTAGGTCAACCTAAAACTCCTTTGTTCATCTACGAAGAAGCCAGCCGATGACTTAAGCCAGCCAATATGCGCTTTATGTATTTCCAGCCTTACACCTCAACAGAAAGAAAATGGACTCAAAAGAGCTAAAGAGTTGAATTGATTGGCCGAAAGTGGAACTGCCGAATTTGAGAAAGCATTCGTTGTCCAGCAGCAAAGAAAATGATCGTGTTTACTTGCCAAGAGGTCAGCTGAAAATGTACACCTTCGGTTGGCCACCAGAAAATGGTGATGGTGTGGGCCGCCATAACAGCCGATGGTCGCTCTTCGCTCGTATTATCGACCGTGCCACTGTTAAAGTATGTATTTCCTAACAATCTCCATATCTCAAGCTTAGATACACAGTGACCATAATGTGCAATTTCAGGATGTGAGCTCTATAATTTCCAACATTGCCAATTTTGTACATTTAGTACAATTATAGTACATATTCATTCACTCACCACAGTGACATCCATATCAATTTCAGCTCTATTCCTTCACTATAACACAATTATAACCACCATCCATATCTCAATTCCAAATACAAACAGTGGCACCAATATCAATTTGAGCATTCCATTCCTATTCCTTCACACAATGTCAAATTTAGTACTTTTTGTACAAATATATGCCATTTCCAAACCACCGCCAAATCCCAAACACAGATACCACCAGTAATCTAAAATTAAATTTCAGAATTTTATCTTTATCCCCTCACCCAATGCCAAATATAGTACACATTTCCGAAACCACCCACCGTATGTCCAGGCGACCCGAAAACAAATTTCAGATTTCAGGCATTATCTGTCCACCCATACCAAATCGTACCAAATATAGTACTATTAACTACTTCTTTATCACAAACCTACCACAAACTGAGACCCTAATGCAAAGTTTTAAAATTCCACCTTCAACCGTTAATTCTGGACAGTTCCCACACTTAGTACACATATCCAAAACAAAACTTTAGACCATTTTCAAGGCAGGTACCAGAAGCAGTGGCCCGATCTTGCCTATCTCCGATCCGAACTCGATCTAGTTTGACAATAATACCATGTTTGAACCAAATCGAATAGTCCTATCTTAATCCCACCTTCGACATTATTCGCATTAAAAGTCCGAGACTCATCTGAGTCTTTGTGACAACCGCGAACATATTCAGCAGCCAGGGCATGGTGACCTATTCCAGTGATTAAATACACTGTATATTTGAATGTAATCATTAGAGTTATGTTATTCATTTTTGGCTGAGGGTATACATCTGCCGGGAAAGCCGACTAATACTCTTTCACTTGTTTTATTGCAGAAAATTTCCGATTAATAATTTTACCTTTGTCGTGAAATTGGTGATAAATCGATGCTGATTAGCATCAGTATTTTGACAGCACAATGTCCTGACAATATTCTGACTAAACAGTACTAGCTAAGGTTGGAACGAATTCAGTCAGTTTTTTGGTATCTTTAATCCAACTAATCAGACTGATGCCGATACAAACGCTTTCATCTTAGTCAGGTCCGATCTATTACAACGAATCTACCCCCTTACCTGATAGGTCCAGCAAGATCGGTGCACTTATAGAGCACCATTTTAAATTATACTTTCTGAGATACAAACATTTGGACTCAACATCTTAGTCAATAGAAGTATATAAGTAATTAAGCCGAAATGGTTAGCTCTGGTGTGAAGATAACAGCTTTTCAACTCCATCTATTGACAATAAGTTGACTATGAAAGTCCCCTCTTTGGATATATTTTTATGTCGCTGTAGATAACATTAACATTATATTTTAATCTCCACAATTTATTAATTTTGTCAAGGATGTTGACTTAGTCTGTTTACATGTTGAAAACGTTTTGTAGAGATTAGTTTAAATATTTTATTGTCTTAAAATAGTCAGGATAATAATCCCATTTTAGTTGTTTTTATGGAAACAACTTTTTGTTTATTAGTGCGAAAAATTACCATGTTTACCTGAAAAAATAGTTCCTTTCTTTCATTTAAAATTTTCGACATAAGGAGTTGATCGATTTATGTAGCTCAAGGCTATATTTCTCGTCTAGGAAATTACGATTGCTAAATATCAAACCTAAAGATGTTAGGGAACAGTTATCACCGTACGATACCATCGAGACGTTCCATTTTTAGTATTATCACTTTGACTCTGCTGAGATCGCTT